>NW_027507758.1:520943022-520998022 GCF_037356315.1 Lithobates pipiens
GGATCAAGGGACACTGAGGGCAGACCTGAGAGAAGGATCCTAATGACTGTTGCTGCTGTTAATCCCTGGTGCACAAACATTAAAGTGGGATTCCGCTCTTTTTTTATTTTTTTCTTACCTGTCTCACTGGTGGGTGAGTGCTAGCTTCGATTGGCATCCACGTCCAGCGTTTATTTGACCCCCGGCGCAACGAATCTTTTCTTCAGGATGACTTATAAAAACCTACTCTGGCATTTTCCATTTTAACTGTGGGCGTCTGAAGCCCACAGGCATTTACTTCCTGGTATATGATGACGTCTGGCTCCCAGCATGCTCCGCTCCATCTTGCACATGCTCAGTGAGAGCAGTGACAAGGAAAGAAAAACTCCAGGAAGTTCCCGCCCCGTTGTCAAGGCAACGAAAACCACACAGCACAGAGAACAAAGAATGAATGAAAACGAACCCACAGAAGCAATCACTTGTTTGCTTGCTACCTCGTGTGTAATGGCAGATACAGCTGCCTGCCCACTTTAAAAATGGCAAATTCGTACACGCCCTCGTCACGTGACCGGCGTCCGAACGAAATCTCGCGAGATTTCGCAATTTCAATGTCCCCCATGGATTCTTGGGAAATTTCCCAGGGACCATTGCGAGGACGATAGCCACCCCTACTCCCACGGGAGGAGAACCCGGAAGTCAGCTGAAACATCAGAAATAAAAGGTAAGTAAATAATATTTTTTTTTTTCAGGGTTCGTTTAGGTAAGTATGCTAACTGTTGATTTTAATAACATGAACTTTCATTTTTAGGTACCAAACCACTTTAAGGCTTGCCTGGTCTTGAACATTTCTGATGGTGTTCCAGTGCAGTCCACTTTAGATTCCCCGGACACTTTATTAGGTACACCGGTTCAATTGCTTGGTAAAACAAATTGCTAATCAGCCAATCACATGGCAGTAACCCAATGCATTTAGGCATCTAGATGTACAACTTGCTGAAGTTAAAATCGAACATCAGAATGGGGAAAAAAGGGATTTACATGACTTTGAACATGGCATGGTTGTTGGTGCCAGACAGACTGGCCTGAGTATTTAAAAAACTGCTTATCTACTGGGATTTTCACAAACAACCAAGGTTTACAGAGTATGGTCCAAAAAATATAAAATATCTAGTGAGCGGCAGTTGTGTGGATGAAAACGCCATAGCCTAGCCTACCTGAGTACTGTTGCTGACCATGTCCTTCTCTTTATGACTACAGTGTACCTATCTTCTGATGGATACTTCCAGCACCACTAATGCACCATGTCACAAAGCTCAAATCATCTCACCACTGGTTTCTTGCACATGACACTGAGGTCACTGTACTCCAATGTCCTCCACAGTCACCAGATTTAATCCAATAGAGCACCTTTGGAATGAGGTGGAATGGGAGATTCGCATCATGGATGTGCCGACAAATCTGCAGCAACTAGGCGATGCCATCATGTCAATATGGACTAAAATCTCTGAGGAATGTTTCCAACACCTTGTTGATTTTTTTGCCATGAAGGAATAAGGCAGTTCTGATGGCAAAAGGGGGTCCAACTCGGTACTAGCAAAGTGTACCTAATAAATTGGCCGTTAAGTGTTCTGGGAAGTAGCTGCACAGCTAAGAGTGTTCTCACATTGTTGTTCAGTGTTATCCTACAGCTTCCCTAAACCTCATCCATGTTAATCTGCAATAAACCTTAAAAAGGCAAGCCCTAGATTGTTTACTGAACCAGAGGAGTGAATGTTACTGTTTGTTCGCTTCACTAGTGGGAAAGAACTTGAGACACAAATCAGCAGTCCTTTTGGGGGTTAGCACTAAATACAAATAGCAATGACATCACTGTGCTGTACATAGCCTTCGCAGGGAACAGGCCCACCTACTACAGAAATAATATAAAAGGGGGGGGGGGGGCGGTGGACCTGATTGGACTGGCCATGTGAAAGGGGCCTTATCATGCTTATGTCCCAATAGGCAAAATATCAGTGTTCCCTGCAGTATCCTCCAAAGCTAAAGATAAATAAAAAAAATTAAAAAGACTAGGAAAAGTAAATGTATTAAATACAATGAGTGATGGGAATGTGGGTGACCAGATCTCTCCTCTGAAGTTCCCAAGTAAGTGGGGGGTTCAACCTTCCAGAAATTGGGTTTCCAGGTTTGGGTAGATTTATCCATTGAGAATTTCAAACATGTTAAATGATCCTTGCCTCTAGGAATGGTGTCTCACCTTACCATATAACCCACACTCATAGGCGTATGCACAGGGTGTGCTGGGGGTGACTGTGCACACCCTAATCACCCCATGTGCATAACATTATCTAGGGGTGGCAACAGGTAGGTGGTTGGGGGTGCCAGTGGCTAGTGTAAATGCCCCCATTATATTAAAGGCTAGGTTCAACTTTAGGAAGATGTTCCACCCGTATTTAGGGTGTAACATAATATGCTCCTAATCAACTACCTCCTCCCACCAGAGCCTCCTCCCTGTGACATCAGGTGGCGTTCATATAGACATGTGCAAAGTGAAATATTTTGTTGTTCGGAATTTCGTTTTTGTCCGAAAAATACATTTATTTAGTTACTCCCGAAATTAGTTTTTATTTATTTCGTTTTTCGTTCAAAAATTGCATTCATCCGAAAATCCACATGAATTACGGTTGAATCTGGCTTTGAAGGCTTATGGTGTCTGTCGATTGTATAAAGAAGATTCGATGGAGCTGCTAAACTCTATATAGCCTATAGGCGGAGCATGTGACTCCAGAAATGTACGATTGCAGCGTCGTACAGTTTTGATGCTTAGAATATTATTATAAAAGGTGTGTGTTTTTCGTTGCTTTGTCGAATCTCCGTCGTTCATGTTGAATGAATGCTCTAAGTCTCACAGTGTCAGGTGTCTGATAGTGAGTGACTGATAACGAATATGGCGGCAACCCATTGTGAGAGCGACATGGAGGCATTGGAAGACGTTCCTGGGCCATCTACAAGGGTTTCTGTATATATATATATATATATATATATATATATATATATATATATATATATATATATATATATTTTATACCCGTTCAAACTGGTGATAGCGATCACTGATCAGACAGGTAACAAGATTCTATAATAATAAATCCCCCCCCCACAACACAGGCAGCCTCTGAGGCCATCACAACAACACCAGCAGCAACACTAGTATCACTATAAGGTTCTCACACTAACACAATAGCAGCAGATTATTAGGAAAAAGCTAAGTTGAGCTGTAGCTTGCTTCACTATTGTTCTGCTGCTGTGCTTATGTTTAATTATTCAGGTTCTCTGACAAGTGACAATTCAAACGGACCAGCTAAGGTTGACTGTCTTCTGAAATGATTCAGTTTGTGTGTCTCTCTCTCTGCTAGCAATCATAAGTGAAAGTAAGTTGGCTGGGTGTAGCTATTTTATTGCTCCTCTTCTTTGGTTACAATCAGCCAATAACATTCATCATCATTATTTTTATTTTACTTCCCTAACCCATTTCCAGAATCTTTTCTCTCTGTCGAATCTTTTCTCTCTATGTCGAATATTTTCTCTCTGTCGAATATTTTCTCTATATAATCTTGGACTAATAGAGGTAAGCTTAGGTACATTGAACCACAGGTTCAATAGACACAGATTGTTATTGTCAGAGTCACGTCGAATCTCCTATTCTATATCGAACTGTTGTAACAACGAAAACTAAAATAAAGCATTTATGTCAGATCTTTCGTTTTTCGGATTCTACGCTTTAGTTATCGTTTGTCAAAACGAAAACGAAAATACATGAAATTTGGACGAAAATGCATTCGGACGAAAAACGAATGCACATGTCTACGTTCATATGCGTTTGAGCTTTGGGGTGCACACCTAATGTCATAGGCTGCACATACCTATGCCCTTATGGAAAGTCACCAAAAAAGAGAGATGTCATTTTGTTGCTTCTGATAAAATCACAATGCAATTTACTACGCCACCAATGGCAATGTTTCCTTTTACTGTGTATGGGTGATAGGCACGCCAAAGTTTATTCATTACAGATAGCAGAACAAGTGTATTAGCATTCTGAAAAAAGGCAAACATTTTTTAAAAAAACAACAAGGTTTGCAAAAATCAGGACCAATTCAAGTGTTTAATGATGCAACAGCTCTGAGGTGAGCAAATTGAGCGACAAGGGTTCATTGCTAAGGGCACAGACAATTAGTCTAATTGGTGGATAATTGTATATCTTCAGGTCTAGATATTGTAAGTAGGCCACAAAGCCAGGCTTTAATAGTTTCCATAACAACACCCATTGTGAAATATTCCTGTCACACTGTCCTTACTGACGCTCATAGTTCTAGAGGGAACACACTAATAATAATGCAGACAGACCCACACAGCAAAGTTAGGAGGACAATAAGACAAGACAGAGAAACTGCTCACTTCCTCATATGAAGAAGGGGAATACAGCACTGAAGTACGGCATCACATGTCTATGTGGTAATGGAGACCCAGCAAGAGAAACATATTGGTGTTACCATCACCTACCACTTCTACTACTGTAGATATGCTGGTTGCCTGTCTGTCAGCTAATTTCAGTGGTGTTAATTCCAAGTCACTGATCTGAAACAAATATACCATTAAAGGATAACTAAAATAACTACTTGACCTCCCGAAGATTCTTGACCTTCATGATCAGGCCATGTTTTGCTATACAGCACTGCGTTACTTTACCTGACAATTGTGGGGTCATGCAACGCTGTATCCAAATACAATTTAAGTCATTTTTTACCCACAAATAGAGTTTTTTTTTATTTGGTGGTATTTGATCACCACTGGATTTTTTATGCTATAAATAAAAAAAGAGGGCTGTTTTGGCAAAAAAAATAAGTAAAAAAGTTTTAGTTTTTGCTATAAAACATTCATTAAAAAAAATTTAAAAATCAAATTTCTTCATAAATTTAGGCCAATGTGTATTCCATTACATATTTTTGGTAAATAAATCACAATAAGAAGTGTATATTAATTGGTTTGCGCAAAAGTTATAGCAGCTACAAACTATGGTATATATGCTGGAATTTTTATTTATGTATTTGTTTATTTATTTTTTATACAAGTAATGGCGACTTTAGCAGGACTACAATTATCCTTCCTGAAGTCTTCTGGGACGCAAGACAGGTCCCAGAAGACTTCAGAACCAGTCACAGAGCGAAGCGCCGCTTGCGCATGCGCAGTGGGCAAAACTGGCTGTGAAGCCACAAGCTGTTACAGCGGGGTTACCTATAGTAGAGATGCCTGCACCGCAGAGGGAGGACCCAGAGAGAAAACGGCTGCGTTCAGTGCACCGTTTCAGGGGAACAGAGTCCCGACACGCACGCATCGCAGTACACCACAAAGCAGGATAACGCCCTGTTGTACACTGTGCTGCCAAGAAAAATGCTGCATGTTCTTTTTTTTTTGTCCGTTAACAGTTCATTCAAAATAATGGGGCAGCCTTAACACAATGTAAAGCATGAAAACAGAAAAGTGTTAATTCCTAAGGCAGTGAAAATTGATTAAACATAACTGAGAAACTGAAGATCTCTTAGCAGTTATATTCAGGTGGGACAAGAACCTGCACTGCAAGTCCCCATTCACATTGGCGCGATTTGACATGTGAAATCGCATGACAAATCGCAGCCTAATGCTGGCAGTGGCACTGTCTTAATCGCTGCAGCGAGGCACCAATTTCCAAAAGTAGTTCCTCCACTATTTTTGGCAACTTCAGGGGCGATTTCAATAGAAATCTGTGCATGAACTGCACAGATGTCTTTCAAATTGCCCCGAACTTGCACTGAAATGCTGGTTTGGAACCATGCGAGTTTCAAACCTGCATTGCAGTGTGAACGAGGGCTTAAAAGGTGGAAACACGGGAAACTGTAGCACGATACAGCAACTGATGTATGTGTGGTATAAATGAAGAGACTGATAGCTTTACTGCATGTGACATAATGCAATTTAAAGCTGAACAAGCAGCAGATATAGAAAATACCAATTAATACTGAGGTATGTTTTTTAATTGCATTTTTAAATACATCCTATACAAGTACCTGAATGTAGCAGCTTCCCTTAATACTCTACACAGCAGCTTGTAGGAGGGCTATCTGAGCCAATCAGACTACTGCAGTGCATGGTTCAGTCAGTCTAAGCCCTTGTACACACACGGTCACACATTCCGACCACAAAATCCATCGGATTTTGTCTGAAATTTGTGTTGCATACACACGGTCGGACAAAGTTGTCGGAAAATCCGATCGTACGTAATGTGATGACGTTATTTCGTTACGATGGGACTACGTTCAGGCTAGTAGCCAATAGCTTTAGTCTAGGAATTTGACCTGAGCATGCGTGGCACTTTATCTGATTGGAATTCTCTACACACAATCGGACAAATTCCGATCGGATCATGTTGTCGGAAACAGTCCGATGGAGCCCACATACAGTCGCATTATCCGACAACACGGTCCGATCGGACATTTTCCGTCGGAATGTCCGACCGTGTGTACAAGGGCTTACACAGTGAACATCCTTTAAGGAGGGAAAGGACAGATATGACTTCGCAATTGTGCTGTTTCACTTTCCAATCAGGCAATGATCTAACACAGATTAACTGCAGCTAATGCCGCGTACACACGATTGAACTGTTTGACGTACTTAGTCCGTTGAAACACATTTCAGCGGACAATCCACTCGTGTGTGGGCTTCAGCTGACTTTTTCAGCGTGCAGTCCGGAGTACTAAGAATTTCGGTTTTTCCAAAAATCTGTCCGTTGTACTTTGGTTTCAGCGGACAATTTGGTCGTCAGTATGCTAGTCCGACGGACTAAGAATGGCGCATGCCCAGAAAGGATTTACAGGGCTTTGCTGTGTCTTGGACTTCCTATTTCTAGTCCCGTCGTACGTGCTGTACGTCATCGCGCAAGCTTTCGTCGGACTGTTTGGGTATCCGTGTGTGGTCAAGTCCGTTCAGTGGAAAGTACGACGGATTGTCCGTCGGATTGTATGACGGACTAAGTACGTCAAACAGTTCGACCGTGTGTACGCGGCATTAGAAAGTGAATTGGCCATCCTGGCTATGTAGCATGGTAGAAATGTGTGGCCAAACTAAAAAATTAATGGTCAAGTTTTCTCAATAATAAGCGTACCGTCATTCAGTAGAGAAATTATTTTGTTTCACCATTGACTTTAAAAAGTGCATTAACCAGAGTCTACTTACCATCCAAAGCAAAAAAGTGCAAGATACAGGCCCAGAAGGGTTGCAACTACATGTCTGATTAAAGAACTAGTTTTGCTTGAATGTAGGTAGGTACGAAACCAGATAGCAGCAAGCAAGGCAAATAGTTGGCACGCTACAAAGTTGACCTGAGGAGGAAGCAGAAAAAATAATGCATAAAAAACGGTGTCCAAATCAGTTAAAAATGTTTAATATAATCAATTATTTTATCCATCTAATAAAAGATCATCAGTCTTCACATGTGTAATAAAAGACTGAAACATACAGCCTGGGTCATAAATAACAGACTAAACAGGTTTACAAAAAGGCGGTATTTTTCAGTTTTGGATAGAGTGGGAAGGAAAGGGTTAGAACCTCTGTTAGAATTTTACTGCTATCTGTGATTCCACTTGGGGATAGTCCCTTCACTTTTTATAACTGTGACACCAGAACAGGAAGTAGGGAGAATAGGGGTAGCAGAGATAAAAAGGCACCAACAGCAATAAAAAAAAACGCAGAGACGCTATTCTTTCATTGTTGTAGTATTAAATGTGTTTTGTTGCAGCCTGTGTTCCCATTGGAGAAAAGTTCCTCTTCTTCACACCTCCTTTCACTGTAACAGGAAATCTCTTTAGGCTGGGTTCACACTATAGCGATGCGGGAACGCCGCGAATCCGCGGCGTTTACCCGCATCGCACACCTCCCGCCGGCAGTTCACACTGCCCTATGCGGACGGCTGGGAGTGTCAATGTTATGTCAATGACACCCCCAGATCCGTCGGCATATCGCAGTGCGATCTGCCGACTCGCACAGGAATCGGATCGCATGGTGTGAACCCCCATGCGATCCGATTCTGTTGCGGACCCAAAAAAGGGTCCCGTGCGAGTTTGCTGCGGGAGCGCTGCGAATTCAGCCATACTATCTGTATGGCTGAACTCGCATCGCTACGGAGATCGGATGTGATTTGCTGTGCGAATCACATCCGGATCTCCCCCCGCAGCGGTGTGAACCGGGCCTTAAGGATGAAACAGACACCAGTAGAAATCTCACGGAGGTTGTAACCTTTCCTTCTCTAGCTAGAAAAAAATAATAATAATTGTCTGGGCTTTAAGCCCCGGTTCACATTGGTACGTTTTGACATGCAATTTCACATGTCAATTTGCATGTCAAATCAGCAGCAATTGCCGGCAATGGCACCGTTCTAATCGGTGCGACGCTGCATTTGCTATGTCAAAAAGTAGTTTCTGTACTACTTTTTGCGATTTCAGGTTGCGAACATGCAACATGCAGTAGACCCAAGCTACCAATCATGGTAACCAATCTGAGTCTTCCTGCTATATAATAGGTCCTATTGCCTCGATCTGTACAAGGCACACTGACAGCTGCAGCTATCAAGTTTGTTTGTAAGCAAACCTATTGTTACACTATGACTGAGTGTCATAGTGGCAACATGATCAGGAACCAAAGAAAATTCACAGCTCAACTCGCCAGCCAGTCTGCAACCAATCAAATTATTTGTTTGCATTACAAACAGGGGTTTAGTTAGCACACATTTGCAAATAAATGGTTGGTTGCAGACTGGCTGGGGAGTTGAGTTGGACATTTTCTTTGATTTGGTTTTGCATGCATTGCCCTTCCATGTGCTTCTTGCTGTGAAGGTCAGTAATAGGTGGGGCAGTAGCCAGTTGTTTGTTAATTATTAGGAAACACACACACACACACTGAAATTCCTGCTGAACCAGCCACATTTCGATCCCTCTATGGGCAGGCTGGTTCTACTAAAAGTGATCAATCGACTTCAGTAAAACCAGCCCTCAGTTTTTTTTGTACAATATATAGATATATACTGTATACAGCCAGCTATGGGATATAGCAATAAAGCACAACCACAGTGTAGAACCGCACAGCAGAAAGCAGAGCCTGGCTATGCAGTAATTTTGATTATTACTATACAGTGCCTTGAAAAAGTATTCATACCCCTTGACATTTTTCACATTTTATCATCATGTTACAACCAAAAACATAAAATGTATTTTATTGGGATTTTTTTTGATAAACCAACACAAAGTGGCATATAATTGTGAAGTGGAAGGAAAATGATAAATGGTTTTACTTTTTTTTTTTTACAAATAAACATCTGAAAAGTGTGGCGTGCATTTGTATTCAGCCCCCTGTACTCGGATACCCCTAACTAAAACCTAGTGGAACCAATTGCCTTCAGACGTTACCTAAACAGTAAATAGAGTCCACCTATGTGTAACCTAATCTCAGAATAAATACAGCTGTTCTGTGACGCCCTCAGAGGTTTGCTAAAAAACCTTAGTGAACAAAGCATCAAAGTCAAAGGAATACACCAGACAGGTCAGGGATAAAGTTGTGGAGAAAGTTAAAGCAGGGTTAGGTTATATAAAAATAAACCAAGCTTTGAACATCTCACAGAGCACTGTTCAATCCATCATCCGAAAATAGAAAGAGTATGGCCCAACTTCATACCTACGAAGACATGGCGGTCCACCAAAACTGACAGGCCGGGCAAGGAGAGCATTCAGAAAAGCAGCCAAGAGGCCCATGGTAACTCTGGAGGAGCTGCAGAGATCCACAACTCGGCTGAGAGAATCTGTCCATAGAACAACTATTAGTTGTGAACCCCACAAATACGGCCCTTATGGAAGAGTGGCAAGAAGAAAGCCATTGTTGAAAGAAAGACATAAGAAGTCCCATTTGCAGTTGGCGAGAAGCCATGTGGGGGACACAGCAAACATGTGGAAGAAGGTGCTCTGGTCAGACGAGATCAAAATGTAACTTTTAAGCCTAAAAGCAAAAACTATGTGTGGCAGAAAACTAACACTGCACATCACCCTGAACTCATCATCAACATGGTGGTGGCAGCATCATATTGTGGGGATGCTTTTCTTATGCAGGGACAGGGAAGCTGGTCAGAGTTGATGGGAAGATGGATGGAGCCAAATACAGGGCAATCTTAGAAGAAAACCTGTTAGAGTTTGCAAAAGACTTGAGACTGGGGCGGAGATTCTCCTTTCAGTAAAACAACGACCCTAAACATACAGCCATGGTTTAGATCAAACCATATTCATGTGTTAAAATGGTCCAGTCAAGAGAATCTGTGGCGAGACTTGACAATTGCTGTTCACAGACGCTCTCCATCCAATCTGACAGAGCTTGAGCAATTTTGCAGAGAATGGGCAAAAATGTCACTCTTTAGATGTGCAAAGCTGGTAGAGACTTTCACAAAAAGACTTGCAGTTGTAATTACAGCGAAAGGTGGTTCTACAAAGTATTGACACCGGGGGCCGAACACAAATTCAAGGGACACTTTTCACATATTTGTAAAAAAAATTGGAAACCATTTAGCATTTTCCTTCCACTTACAATTATGTGTCACTTTGTGTTGGTCTATCACATAAAATCCCAATAAAATACATTTACGTTTTTGGTTGTAACATGTCAAAATGTGGAAAATTTCAAGGGGTATGAATACTTTTTCAAGGCACTGTATATCTCTTTTACGCAAATAATTTTAAGGTCATCAGAAAGACTAAAATATACTGTACATTATATCCCTTTCATTAGCAAGAGGTTTAAAACAGGATATATCTACACAAACTAAAAAACATCTTTTACTACACCATGTATTCAATAATCTGAAAACTGGCTTTTTCACACTGAAGTAATAATCTGTTCCACTTCCCCTTAAAATATGACTTATTATGATCTTGCGCTGTCAGTCACGTGTCTATGCAATCACCGCCAGCCCAGGAAACATAATTCGCTGACTTGGGCACAGGGGATAGGAAAGGCATGTTACATGTTCAATTAGTGTCCACATAATATAACAGATTCTGAATGATATCCTGAGCAACTTGGACTGCTCTGCCCTTTAAGAAGTAGTATTCCAAAGTATCACAAAATCAAAAACCTCAGCTTTTTTTACCCTAGGTCACCCCATGTTCTCTATGTATTTTTCTTAATTATTTATATAGTGCCACAGCACAGCACTTTACAATATAAAGGGAGAAAGAACTGGTACATTACAATACAATATAGGAGGGTTAGGCGTTCCATGCTCAATCTAGCTCAAGCTTACAATCTAATAGGGTGAGGCAAGTAGTACAAAAGGTAATAACTCTGAGGGAGGAGCTGATGGAAGAATTGAAATTTCAGTTAGATGGAGGTAGAACAGACTTCCCTGAAGAAATTTATTTTCAGGGATCGCCTAAAGGTGGGCAGAGTAGGACACAGCCTGATAGATTGAGGTAGAGAGTCCCAGAGGATGAGAGAGGCTCTGGAGAAGTTCTGGAGGTGAGCATAGGAAGAGGAGACTAGGGAGCTAGAGAGCAGAAGGTCTTGGGAGGATGATTTGGGTGATGTTTTGAGACAAGCTTGGGGTAGAGTTGTGAATGGCTTTGTATGTTGTTGGTATCTTAAATTTGTAGGGATTGGCAGAGAGGGGTGGCAGACGTTGAGCATTTGGTAAGGTAGATGAGTCTGGCAGCAGCATTAATGATATACAACTCAGTGAATGAGTAGTTGAGTGGTTTAATTGATTAAATAGGGGCATATTTTAGAGATGTTATGGAGGTGAAGCCTACATGCTTTTGACAGTGATTGGATTTAGGGCTGAAAGGGCAGGTCAGAGTCTAGGATTAAACCCAGTACCCTGGCATGAGGGGAGGGACCGATAGTTGTAGTATTGATCTTGATGGAAAAGTCAGGGAGTAAGGCATAAGCGGAGAAGGTTTTAAAAAGATCCAGTAGCTGGGTGAAGCAACCTTATCAAGATGACCTGGATGCCACAATTACCTCTACGTGTGTCATAATTTCCCAGTATGGATAAGTAAAGAATGGTTTAGAAAGCTAGAAACCCTCTTTAGGGAGTTGATTTGGAAGAAAGGAAGAGCGAGGATAGGCCTTCAAACATTACAATTGCCAATAAATGAGGGAGGGATGGCCTTCCCACACCCCCGTAGTTATTTTCTAGTGGCTCAATTACAGCACGTGTGTGGGTGTAGTAAAAGAGGAGGAGAGAATGCCAGTGGTAAAATGATGTTATTAGGTGTGTGTTTGGTTTTCTTAACATGAGCCTGGAAGGGCTGAAGTAACCGAGAGAATCCGGTCTTGTGGATATCGCAAGCAGGCTGAAAGATCCAGGTATCCTACAAGTGTTCTACAGCTTAGTTTCCCTACGTGTTCTGTAACAACGTCTGTGACAAAAACTTTGTTCCTGAATAAGCACCTTGTTGGCTGCTAGGCCTTTTGAGAGGGACTGTCCAACTTGAGTGTTCATCCAGCTGTGAATGGCTATTCTCTGGATGCAGTCAAAGTAAGCAAGTTCCTTAACGTTTATAGACTTTGACATTGAGAGTACCTGAATTCCTTTCCCACCCTCTGATCCGAAGTTAAAAGACTGTTCAATGGTTGAAGTTTGCAAATAAAATCAATTCAACTGGATCTATTGTCAGTCTTAAGTTACTGGGCCATCTACCACGGGACATCCCCTAGACGTGCAACAAGAAGCAGCAGAAGGTAACGGTAAGCCCAAAAATAACCAGCAGCTCCTTCGGGGGTTAGTGCTACACCATAATAGAAACTTTGGAGGCAGGCTCCCTCCCGGTTAAATAACCAATGCTGAAAATTATTATGAGAGTGTGGAAAGCGGGTAAGATAGCGTTGGGGTATGAGGGTCTAATGCATGGATATGCAATTAGCGGACCTCCAGCTGTTGCAGAACAAGTCCCATGATGCATAGCAAGACTCTGACAGCCACAAAGCTTGCCTGCTTTACACCCAGAGGCAAAGGCATGATGGGACTTGTAGGTTTGCAACATCTGGGAGGTCCGCTAATTGCATATCCCTGGTCTAATAGAATATTCCCCTCTATGGGACAAGAAACATCTGCAGGAAATCCAGGCTATGGGGAAGATTAGAGAATGGGAGAATCAGGGCATAACTAAGGGGATTACAACTATGAGGACGGCACATTGAAATCCTTCTCAGAACTGAGCAGAGAATATGGAGTAACTGACAGCTTGTTTTATAGGTACTTGTAATTAAGACACGCTCTCCAAGCTAAATTTAAAACACAACCAGTGGTATGGCAAAAAATTCCACATCTCCAAAAGGTTAAATAAGGATGGAACCTCCAAAAGGTAGGAATTATAACAGCTCAACAGTGGGAACAGGTACTGGAGCGAGGGCCACTTCTGTCACTTTCTCCATCACAGAGAATGTCCCATTTATTTTTAGTGCACAGAGTTTATTATACCCCAAAGAGGCTACATGTGTATGGGAGGAAATTAGATAAGTGCCCTAGATGCCAGAACACAGGTGACCTCATACACATGATGTGGAAATGTCCGAAACTACATAGGTATTGGATACTATCAATATAACTTTTGGCACTAGAATAGACCGGGATGCAAAAATTAGCTTACTAGGATGTATGGAAGAGAGATGTGGGCAAACAAATATTATGGTAGCGGTATTGAGGTGCCTGTTCCAGGGTAGAAAATTGATTGCACAAAATTGGCAATCGCCGAAGGCTCCAAAACTGGCAGACTGGGTTAATGTAATAAATATGACTTATGGAAAGAAAGAGCAGTATTTATTAGAAGAGGAAACTTTAATAAATGTAAAAAACAATGGGAACTGTAGTTAAGAAGTATGGGATGCCCACCATAAGGGAAGTATAGAGGAGCACAGTAAGTGAAATCTGGCCCTATGGGATACTGTGTGGAAAAGAGAAGGAGAAGGAGCAAACAAATAAATAAGAAATAATAATTCTCCCCAGTGAATATATAAGAATAGTGTAAGCGATATGTAAAGTAAAAGAAAATTAGTGGCCGAATTAAACTAGCAGGGGGAGGGAAGGGAGGGATGGGGAAGGGGTAAAGTAGATATTTTGTAAAAAAAAGTGATTATGTGTTGATGATGTTTGTATAAATATTAATGTATTTTCAATGGATGTTTTGTATTGCGAAAAAAAAAAAAAAAAGGACTACCGTATATTAAAAAGATTTAGTTTGAGGAAGTGGTGCTAACATGTCAGTTAGTAAGTTGGTAATGAGAGATGAGATTGAATGAGTGAGTTGAGTAGAGAGATAGATTTGGGTGTCATCATCATACAGATGGTATTGGAAGGTATTGGAAGTTGTGGGAGGTTATTAAGTGACCAAGGAAGGAGGTATAAATAGATAAGGGAGCCAACGACAGAGACGTGGAGACCCCTTACAGAAAGAGAAAGTGGAGAGGGAGAGACAGAGTTGTAGGCAACACCGAAGGTGCGCTGTGATAGGAGGAGAACAAGGAAAGAGCAGAGTCTTGGAGGCCAAGGGAGCTATTTTATTGAGAAGGAGTGTGTGGTCAACATTATCACAGGCCACATATAGGTCTAGTAGTAAGAGTATGGAGTAGCGGCCATTGGTTTGAGCAGTTACTAAATCGCTAGTGAGTTTTAGTAGGGCAGTTTCTGTGGAGTGCTGCTAGCAATAGCCAGACTGTAATGTCTCATGTACCGTATTTGCCGGCGTATAAGACGACCTTTTACACTTAAAAAAACTGGCCGAAAATCGGGGGTCGTCTTATACGCCGGATCAGCCCCTCCGATGCTTGCTGAGGGTTCCGTAATACTGTATGTAGCTTCGGCTACATACAGTATATACCGCTGAGCCAATCCCAGCGAGCGATGTATTCAAATGAATACAGAGCCTGCTCGGATTGGAGCAACAACCTCTGCCAATCCGAGCAGGCTACTCTCTAGCCTGCTCGGATTGGCTTTGAGAGTCAGAGAGGCGCGGGCTGATGATGATACAGCCTCTGCCAATCCAAGCAGGCTTTGTATTCATTAATAGAATACATCGCTCGCTGTGATTGGTTCCAGCAAAAGCAGGAAGAAGGATATGGCGCCAGCTCCTGCTCCAGCAAGAAGGACGGAATATAAAGCGTCGGAAGCCTTGGAAGGGGGTCGTCTTATACGGTAAGTACAAGAAAAAAATGTAAGATTAACAGTAAGATTAGGGGGTCGTCTTATATGCCCGGTCGTCTTATACACCGGCATATACGGTACACTGCTGCTGGTAAATGGATGTTTAGGAGCAGATCGGGAGTTTTTCTATATTATCTTATCTGTCCTTGTACACAGGGTCGTTTATAGTCGTTTCTATGCAGTTGAGTTTAGAGGCCTTTTTTGTAACGCAAAAAAAAAAAATGTGTTCAGAAGCCGAGTTTACAGGCATTTCAAGCGCCAAACGCTTCTAAACGCGGCTAAATACGGTAACTCGCATTTAGCCGCGTTTCATTTACATGCATTTTGCATTACATATACATTACATATATATTATACATTACATATATATATATATATATATATATATATATATATATATATATATATATATATATATATATATATATATTTTTTTTTTTTTTTTTTTTTTTAACGCTTCTAAATGCAAATGTGGCATGTAAACACGGGTTACTATCTGTCAAGAGACGTAAAATGTCCTGTGTACATGAAGCCTAAGGGATTAAGAAGGTTGTTAACAGTGAGGTAGAATCTCAGACAGTGGTAGACTCATAGTTCTAAAAGTTTAGAGGTACCTGTAAATGTGAGCAAAAAGATGGGCCTTAAAGCGGGAGTCCGCCGGAAGTTCCGCCGTTTTTTTTTTTTTTTAAAGCCAGCAGCTACAAATACTGCAGCTGCTGACTTTTAAAATAGTGACACTTACCCACCCAGCGCGCCCGCGATGTCGGCACCCGAAGCCGATCTCTCGATCGTCTCTAGGGTGCTGCCGCCGCCATCTTGGTTATGGGAATCAGGAAGTGGAGCCTTTCGGCTTCATTTCCAGGTTCCCTACTGCGCATGTGCGAGTCGCGCTGCGCAATAAGGATGGTCCCCGCTGTCTCTGGGATCTGTGTGTTTCCCAGCAGGCAGCGGGGGACTTTCGGAAAGGGGCGTAGATTCTGCGGAAAGGGGTGTTCCTTTCTGCAGAATCTACGCAGGAAGTGGGTGCAGATACCTGTACTGTACAGGTACCTGCACCCCCCTTCCCCCTGAAAGGTGCCAATTGTGGCGCTGGAGGGGGGGAGGATTCCAATGAGCGGAAGGTCCACTTTAGGGTGGACCTCCGCTTTAAGCTGTTCACAATAAAATAGGCTGCCAGAATACCACAAGGCAGAATTAAAGAGACACTATCAGTCGTATATGCTTATATGTTTTGCTTTTCCTTTGTTGATATTTTCTGTTTTTGGCTTACCGTATGGCTTTGAATTTACTATTTTTTGACTGGTCTATTCCCTAGCTCACCCACATTCCACCTCCTTCCTGTGATGTCATTACCCTTCATCTTCGGCTCCCAAATACAGCTCCGCAAAAGTTGGTCTGCCGTTTTTGAGGTACAGTGTGGAAGTGCGCTAAGACAGAGCATATTCACGATGCAATCAAAAGATTTGACACAATGAAAGTGCTCAGGGCTGGGCCAAAGGGTATACAGAAGAGGCAAATGCCTTAGGTGCTTTAGCAGGAGGGAGTGCACCAATAGGGTAGGAAATTCAACCTATGCAGCTAAGGTAGTCCACAGCTCATGGGGCGGGGGTCACTCCTACTGATTCTGCAGCCACGCACAGATTTGTTCACATACTTCTTTAACTTGTCAAGTTACTAGAGATGTTGTTATGCCAACAGATACTATCAAATATGATATTTTATTATAAACAATAAGTATCAAAGTGTACACCAAATCACTAATCATAAAAACAAAAACACTACAATAACCATGTTCCATTGTAAAACCAATTTGCGATTTTTTTCAAACTTTGTACAAACCTTAAAATGCCAAGGCATGACCACCCTCATCACCCCCTGCTCGTATATCACAATGCCCCCTACTTTAAGGAGACCTCTTCTACATATAGTTCTGAAGGTACTGTTAATATAATTTCCCCAGACACTAAATATATTTTTGCAAGAAAAGGAGAAATGCACAAAGTGTGAAAAAAGGGGGTAGGCAAATAGAGTCAGAAGCATACAAACTTTATAAATGTTTCTGTAAGAGCCCACAGCTTACCACGCATGCACCAATGGCTTGTTGCCGCAAGAGGAAAACCTTGCCAACTGAGCATGCACCAAAGACGCCTCAGGGCGCCAACCCGCACCTGTTTAGAAGACTTGGATGGAAAAAGGCGGGAAAATGCCCAGTAGGCACATGGGAAGTGACCTCAAATTATTTCAAATATTTTTTTTATTATTATTTATTATATTTATATGTATTTTTACCATCACCTTTTCCTTCTTTCTCCGCCCCCCCCCCTTTTTTTTCCCCCTACTTTTCCCTTCCAACCCTCCTCCTCTTTCCCCCTTTCCATTCTTCCCTCCCTTTTCCTTTGCCTGTCTCCCCTTTTCAAGCTTTTCTTTCACTGTCTCACATCCCCTTGCACTAGTGACCCTATCTGTTTGTTTAGGTCATTATTCACACTTTAATATCTCATTGGACAGATACCGGCCGCCTAAACCTGTTTTGGGCTCTTCTCGGTCAGCCTGTTTGCCATACAGTGTCCATTTTCCATTTGGCCTAACATCAAGCCGCAGGTAAAAAGATCTTTCTATGGGTGGTTGATGGACATCGGGCAGCATATTTATCTCTTTTTGTTTTTGTATTATATCATAAGTCTGTATTGTTTTTAACTCTACTCTGTTTTATGCAGTATCATATCTGATTTTCAAAAACCATTCCCTGAGGAAGCCCTAAGAGGCAAAACAAGTCGGGATAAGTCACTCCATGCTACTGTTGAGTGATCACTTTTTCCATCGGTTGTCTAGATGTGTACTTATATCTACCTATTATATGTACAGCCAACACTTTTAAATTTGTCTTCTGTATAACAAATGTTGTTATTTTTTTATATTTTGGAGTATTGCAAGCCATTTCTTCTCTGCCTGGCACCTTTAAAATCACACCAAAAAAACATTCCCTTATTCAAATATACTTCCAGGGATGTTGGTGCCACTTCTTTGACACTGTAGCTTATCCATACCAACTACTAGTATAGTAATGGGGTTTTTGAACCCAGACTAGTGAGGGCCCTTTGTAGGCCTTGAGTTAGGGTTTGAGTAAGAAACACAACAGCCCCAGATATCATTGCTTTTCACCGCAGCACACTACAATGTACAGATGAATCACATTGGGTATTGTGGTGGGTTTAACTGTGGATGCATTGTAAAAGATTGGCTAGTTGCTTTGGGTGCCATTCAAGATGAGTGCTACTGCAACACAACACACTTTGGTTTGTGCATTTTACCTGTCCATAGTCCATAGTTGTCCATAGTTGGACTTCAGCATTTTTAAAAATCTTTGAGTGGATTATGGGGTGGAGAGGAACCCAGCTGTTAAGCAGGTACTTAATGGACTGAATTGGAGGAGAGGTAGAGCTCGCTTTCTCTGTTTTGCATTATAAAAGACCTGAGAAAAGATATAGAAAGAGAAAAAGACTCCCCCTATTGTACAAAATTACACAATGCTCGGTGCGCATTGATGACAATACTATGATTGGTAAGAAGCTTGGACCACACATCTGCTATTGCATACCAGTCTCTTAACCATATCTATGCATTCTTTGATGTATCACCCCATTTTTATGACTGCGTTTCTCATGGCTTTTAGGATTTTCTTTCGTGCTTGACCACTTGTTCGGTTGTAATGGGAGACATAGTTTGTGCTTACTGATTCTATATTATGGTAATAACCTGTACTGGTCATGTTACTCAGGCTTCTTTGGATTCACAATAGGTGACCCTGTTGATTTTGATGCATACCATTTAAAAAAAAAGAAAAAAAAAAAAGGAAGAATGGCCAGCTCAGAAAAAAGTAAAATAGTATGAAAAAAAAAATACATTCTAAAGTAGATTTTTTTCAATGGCCTAAACACCTAGTTAAGAAAACACAAGACTAATGTCTGCAGAAGGGGTTCCAAGGGCCACATAACTGCCAAAGGGCCACATGTGGCCCTTGGCCCAAATGTTGGGCACCAGTGGCCCACACAGTGCTGCCTGCATTCTGTGATTATTGCCTTGTTGTGTTGCTGACTCAGGCTGGCCAATATTTTATATGAGCCAGCAGACCCCATACGCATCTGTCTGCAGATTGCCAATATATTGGGGTCTGTATATAAGAGAAACAGTGCAGGAAGGCTGACAGTGATCTATGTTCTATAAGGACAATATTGCAGACAAGCTGATGGTCTGTTAACATCTAATTTGGCCTTCAAATGTGAATGCTTGTGTGTATATATGTAGATCCTTTTGACAATAAAAATAGTGGTAAAAGGAAATGATGTACTTCGCCTTGTTACACTTTCAGTAAATGTTATCATGTTTTCTTTTGTTCACCACAGGGAACAATTAAACTACATTCAGTGATGATTTAATTCCGTGTACCCAGGTGGTCGCCACAATGCTACAGACATTGCTGTTATTTACAGTGCCTTGAAAAAGTATTCATACCCCTTGACATTTTCCAAATTTTGCCCTGTTACAACAAAAAACGTACATTTATTTTTTGGGGATTTTATGTGGTAAACCAACACAAAGTGGCACACAATTGTGAAGTGAAAGGAAAATGATAAATGGTTTTCAACATTTTCTGAAAAAAGTGTGGCATGTATTTGTATTCAGCCCCCTGAGTCAATACTTTGTAGAACCACCTTCCGCTGCAATTTCAGCTGCAAGTCTTTTTTGGGGGAAGTATTTACCAGCTTGCATATCTAGAGTGACACTTTTGCCCATTCTTCTTTGCAAAATAGCTCAAGCTCTGTCAGATTAGATGGAGAGCATCTGTGAACAGCAATTTTTAAGTCTTGCCACAGATTCTCAATGGATTTAGGTCTGGACTTTGACTGCACCATTCTAACACATGAATAGGCTTTGATCTAAACCATTCCGTTGTAGCTCTGGCTGTATGTTTAGGGTCATTGTCATGCTGGAAGGTGAACCTCCACCCCAGTCTCAAGTTTTTTTGCAGAGTCAGGTTTTCTTCTAAGATTGTCCTGTATTTGGCCCCATCAACTCTGACCAGCTTCCCTGTCCTTCCTGAAGAAATATATCCCCACAACATGATGCTGCCACCACCATGTTTCACAGTGGGGATAGTGTGTTCAGGGTGATGTGCAGTGTTCTTTTTCCGTCACAGATAGCATTTTACAAAAAGTTAAATTTTTTTGTCTCATCTGACCATCGCACCTTCTTCCACATGTTTGCTATGTGCCCCACATGGCTTCTCACAAACTGCATACAGGACTTCTTATGGCTTTCTTTCAACAATAGCTTTCTTCTTGCCACTTTTCCATAAAGGCCAGATTTATGGAGTGCATGACTAATAGTTGTCCTGTGGACAGATTCTCCCTCCTGAGCTGTGGCTCTCTGCAGCGCCTCCAGAGTTGCAATGGACCTCTTGGCTGCTTCTCCGATTAATGCTCTCCTTGCCCAGCCTGTCAGTTTAGGTGGATGGCCATGTTTTGGTAGGCTTACAGTTTTGCCATACTCTTTCCATTTTCAAATGCTGGATTGAACAGTGCTCTGCGAGATGTTCAAAGCTTGGAAAACATTTTTAAAACATAACCCTGCTTTAAACTTATCCACAACTTTATCCCTGACTAATTTGGTGTGTTCCTTGGCCTTCATGATGCTTTTTGTTCACTAACAAACCTTTGAATAACTGTATATATACTGAGATTAAATTACACGCAGGTAGACTCTATTTACTAATTAGGTGACTTCTGAAGGCAATTAGTTCCACTATATTTTAGTTATAATTATGTGCCATTTTTTGTTGGCCTGCCACATAAAATTCCAATAAAATACATTTACATTTTTTGGTTGTAACATGACATGTGAAAAATTTGAAGGGGTATGTATACTTTTTCAATGTACTGTGTGAGTGTACTGTTGTGACCCTATCAAAACAGTAAGTACAGTGTATGTGTCAGGGACGTTACCTGGATGGTCGCAGTGCTGCCCGCGTTGGTGTGCGCCGATGTCCTGCGGTGCGTGCAGGGGTGCGTGTTCCTGTGCACGCAGTGGTGCGCGCTCCTGCGGGCGCTGGTGCGCGCTGTTGTTTGCACTTCGGGTGCTGCTGGTTTGTGTGCTGGCGCCCGGGTGCGCGCGCGGCGCTTGGCGCCAACCGGCCTATTTAGGCCTGCTGCTTAGACCGTTCAGGTGCTGCCTGATCAACAGCTCCCCGGTTCCTGTTCCATTGCCCGTATTCTGCGTTCCTGTTTCCAGATCTCCTGACGACCCGGCTCTCCTTGGACACCTCTGACCTCTGCCTGCATTCACTAAAATCTTCCTAAACAGGCCTGACCTCGGTCAAACAGGCCTGACCTCGGCCTGTTTGACCTCGCTCCTGCCTGCTCCTTGTGTACCTCTGCTGTCCGCCTGTTGCCAAACCCTACCTGAACCCGGACCTGCCTGCTCAGCTCCTGCTCTGCACCCAGTTTGCCTGTGTCCTGCCTACGCACCTGCTGCTGGAAGTTTCCTGCAAGTTCCTGCTCCTGAAGCCATACCACAGGCTCTCTTACCACTCCGCACTCTCAGCCACCTGTCTGCTCTACCAGGAGTTGTAAGTCGGACACGTACGGGAGACCACCCTCTGCCCAAGCGGACTCACCGGTTCGGTAAGTACTAGTCTGACAGTATGCCTCACAAGAGCTGTTTGCTTATATTTCCTAGGAAGCATTAACTGAAGTTCCCCTACCTGTATACCAGCCTTTCTTAAACAAGGTTGCGTAAAAACCCTAGTGTTCCTCCAGGGGTTCCTTGAGAAGACAGCAGTAGAAGTCAAATTTCTAGTCTACACTGACCACCAAAGAAGGGGTCAATGTATTATTTGTTTCAGTTTATAATTTAATTATATGGAGTTCCCCCTACAAAACCATACCAGACCCTTTATCCGAGCCCGCAACCTGGCAGGCCGCAGGAAAAAAGAGGGGGGGGGGGGTGAGAGAGCGCCCCCCCCTCCTGAACCGTACCAGGCCACATGCCCTCAACATTGGGAGGAAGATTCCAGTGGTGGTAATCCACTCTTGCTATCCAGCGATGGATGATCATCTCTCCGGGGTCCAGCGATGGCTGATCTGATCCAGTGACAGGTGATCTCTCCGTCCAGCACAGCGCAATCCATCCATCCTCTGTCTCAACTGGTGGAGGCACTGCGGGATCCCGGAAGCCTGGCATTTCTTATGAGGAGGGTGGGGCCACCCATCACCTGACCCCGCCCCCCCTCTGACACAAGTGGGGAAGCCTGGCTTCCCCAATGACGTGTGGGTGACCCCGCCCCCCTCTGATGTAACAGAAACCCAACAGAAATCACTTACTGAGAGTTTGAGGTTTGTAGCCACCAATTCCAGATGTTGAGGTTTGCAGCCACCTATCCCAGATTTTAGTGTATTTTGACGGACAGCCTCTGTGCTTATATATGAGTTTTTTTATATGGTAAGTTGTTATTCACTTCTGCTATCCATGTGCTGAACTCACGTGAATTAGTTCTCATCCACTGTCTTGCAAGGACTTCCCGCGCAGAGAAAAGCGTTTATTTTAGGAAGATTTTAGTGAATTTATTTATATCTGGTTCTGGATATATCTCCAGAAGGCAAGGTTTGGGGTGCAGTGTAATAGGAGAATCCATTGTATCATGCAGGAACTGCACAACTCGTGTCCAGAAGCCTTGCACTCTAGGGCAGCTTCAAATTAGGTGATAGAATGTGCCTGTTTCCTGGTTACACATTGGGCACAGAGTAGTTTGGTTACGTTTGTACCTAGTTGGTTTATAAAACTTTGCCCTTTAACTGTCCCAGCAGTGCCATTACTCCAGTCAATTTCCGGATAGTTAAAATCCCCCATTATTATCACTGTCCCAGCTCTTGCAGCCCTTTCCGCCCATAATGTGTCAGACTCTCCTTAACGTTTTATCTCTTTCCCTTTTCTGACCTACCTACTATTATCTTTTCCCCACATTCTCATTTTTTTTTTACAGACCATATATGGGTCAAATTCTGAACAAATTTTCTTTCAAAAGTAAAACATTTTGTACGTTTTGTGATCTGATGATGCCACCATTGGTTTTAAAATTCGACCAACCAAGCCTTCAATTTCGCTTCTTATTGCTATAGAATAGAATTTTCTTGGCCAGGAATTTTCTTTTCTTCCAGGCAATTTTTGTTTCTTGCACTCAAGCACATTTCTTTTTTGGTTATATTTCTCACACAATTCTCTCACCACTGATTAGAAAATTATTAATTTTTCAAAAAAATTTCCAACATTGGCCGTTGCTGCAGCCCACTAATGGTGTGAAATTCTAACAAAAGATACTATTTTCAAAAGAAAACTATTTTGGGATTCGACACATGTATGGCCCGCCTTAGGCTCCATTCACATTTGGTTTTGACCAGTAGTAATGGACAACCGTTGCATTTTATAACATTCAGGTATGATTTTCATGCAACTTTTGAGGTGTAACATTGAAGTCTATGGCTCTCAAGTTGCATGAAAGTCGGACCAAAGTAGTGCATGAACTATTCTGAAGTCGCTGCAACTTTAATTCGTACATATATGAATGGTTATCATTGAAAAACATGGGGAACGACTAGTCATGCTAGACATTGCCCCATGGCAGGACATATTTACATCAGGGAGAACGAGGACAGCCACAATGAACTACGGGTCAATTTCTTTCTGCCGGTCAAAGCAGTTCTATTAATAGAAAATAAAAATCTATTTCACATCCAAATTACCCATGTACTGTACGTTTTCACTGAGGCTATCTTTGAAAATTCAGTAACAATCACATACAGCGTTAAGGCATTCCCCAAGCATGTCATTTAAATGATTTGTGTATTTTCTATGGTGCTCTTGAAGCCATAGACATTTTTTCTTTTTTTTGTATTGGTCCTTCATGGCATTGCTCAGCTTCCCATGTCCTTATTTGACAGTAATTTGCCCATTAGCCCTTAAACTATCCAGAATGTAACAACCACAGACTTCAATGGGATACATCTTTAGGGCCAGTTCACACTGGCCTTAACCTCCCTGGCGGTTTGATTATTTCAGATTTTAGGTGCTGAAAGCGGTACAATTATTTTGCATGAAAATTTGGCGTTTTTATATTGTAGTCCTGTAATTCTTATGAATAACTCACTTAAATCTGTCCAAACCAGAGTCTAGCAGACATCCCGGGAATGATAAAGTTTGAAAAATTAAATCATAAATTATAATATAATAAATAATTATACCAAATAATAACAATAATAAAAATTATTCAACAATGTAATCAAATCAAAAACACTGAAATTTGCTCAGTTGCAGAATTGTCACTGTCATTACTTTTCAATATTTGATGACGGATCTCCCCACAAATCGCTATCGCTCAATTCTGCGAGTGATTCTAATTTATTATCGCTGTTTTCTAGCTGGTCTAAAATCATTTTTGATGTAAAGGGACAGTTTTGGTTGCTATGGACAATCTCCAGGCATAAAGAACATTTTTTATAATATAAAACTGCATGCAGGACACTGGACAGAACACTAGGGACAAAGGGGATGTGAAATAATTACATACAGCAATGTAATCTGTAAGATTACATTATACTGTATGTATATTGTGTGTTTCACTTTTTGAATTTGGCGCAGATCTCCGTCCCCGTGCGTCGTAACGCTCGCAGGGAACGGAGATCGGCTCCGTGATGAATCGAGCGGAGGACGAGCCACTCGTACAGCAGGGGGACATCGCTGGATCCAAGGGAGAAGGTAAGTAAACCTCCTCCTGCATTCAGCGAGGCGGTCCAGAGTTTGACTCGGGGTTACTGCTTTTAGTATAAAACTTCCACCCCGAGCCAGACTCGGGAATACCGCCAGGGGGGTTAAAGCACAGTCCGGTGCGTTTTTTTTTTCTGCATCAAAAACACATTGATAGTAGGTTATATGGTTTTCAGTGGCATAGTTCACACCAGTGTGTTCAAGTTCCAGAAAAAAAAATGAGAACATGCTGCATTTTTTTCTGCACTGGACTGTACTGAAACGTGGTTAAACGCATCAAAAACATACCGAAATGCACCAAAAAACACACTGGAACACACATGTCCTCATTTACGGTTAAGAAAAAAGAGGTGGGAAATGCACTGGACTGCATCAAAAGCGCACTGGAACGTATCAAAAGCACGCATAAAGAAAAGCATCTGTAACACATCCGGACTGCGTTTCTATGGTGTTAACTGGCCATTAAAGTGAATGTAAACCCTCACCTACACCCAGTGAAGTGAACAGCCTCAGATGATACAAAGGGATGAAAAATAATCCTCATACATAAAAGTTTTACATGTATATCTGCTGGATTCATCTTGCTATATTCTTCCTCATTATGCACTGTTAGAGGCGGCTTGCATTACACTGGGAGCACCTGATTGGAGGAAAGGCACACACCCCCCTCCGCATTAGTAGAAGAATGAAAATGCTTTTGCAGCTCTGCTCAGAAATGGAAGGCTCACTGCTAACCTATTTATAGCAACCTCCCTTGAGACTTCTATCTTGGAGAACATGTGAGAAGTTATCAGACTGATAACAGAGCAAGAGACAGCTACGGGACATAGTGCTTTAGAGAGGTAAGAAAACACTACAGATATATGTGCCCAGTCCATTTGATGAATCCGATTTACATCCACTTTAAACTTGGGATTGCCAAAGTTTGAATAAGATTCTCCAAACCCTTGTTGAATCCAACCTTGACAGATTCGCCCATCACCATTAATGCACAGAGTCAGATAGATCTAATACACCAACAGTGGCAGCCTGTCCATTAGGGGCCCCGCCCCCCTAACCCATGCGTCCAGCCCCTAATCTACATGCAGGGCTCTGGATGTATGGGTTTTTTGCCTTTTTTTAGAAGCACAATTAGAGCCAGAGGCTCTAATTGGCTTCAAAAAAGGGCGCTGCACCCTAAGCCCACCCAGCTTTGCGACAATAGCAAATTAATATTCGCCATTGTCTTCCTGATTCTCCTCCTGGGCCAATCAGGAAGCGGTGAGACCCGAGTGGCTGAGAGAAAGAAGTGCTCGTATTGAGGAGGAAGCTGATGTGAAGCCCAAAATACAAAAAGTAGGAGCAGACTAAAGAAGGAGCCGAAGCTGCCCGCGACCTAGATGGGGTAAGTGAGGGGCTGACCAACCAGGAGGGTGGCGGTATAAGTGCAGGATTTGCCGCCCCCCATAAAAAATACAGCAACAGCCGAGCCACCACTGTATAACAGTTATTGCTTTCTATAGCGCTTTTCAAAATGTTAGATCAATTTAGTCTCTTCAGCAGAACATCTCTTATGTGTGGCAGCCCATTCTAACACAGCTATCATTCATTTGTCCAGTTCCTGGCTTAGAGAAAGACTCTGGTGCACAGTCACACCCGGACCATCATATGATCTGTGCATAGTTTAATTATCAGAGAACACAGTCCTGTGCAGTTCAAATGACTCTCCTGTACAGGGAAACAGCTACCACTGTGTTTATCAATCTTTTTTTTTGGCACAGCACCCTTTAATTTTTACATTTTAGAATGGGCTGCCTTGAGATTGTGTAAAATTTTAAACAATTGTTTTACATAATGCAGCAGCATCTACACACGTGGGCCACCCAACATTTCAGGTGATTTATTCTTCCAAAGCATATACTGTACACCTTTACACACTGGTATGGACTATAATGTCAGCGTTTTTCTCTCATTTTCTCTTCCTCGTTCACTCGTTGACTCCAGTGATGATAGAGAGGGGCAGAGGAAGGACAAACAACAATGTCCTCAAGCATCTGATTTCCTTCTTATCAACCTATGACATACTCGGTTGCTAGCACACCGGTACGCCAGCACGGTGACCAAGGTTATAATGCTGCACAATAAAAACCGGTGGCTTTGTGTCACAAAGAAGGCAAGCTTGATCCACCCACCAGTTTGTTGACAATATTTGGGCAATTTGGGTTGATTTTAGGCATTTTGCCAAGTCACCCCTGAAGAACCCAAAAGGCACCCCAGGGCAGTGTTGCCAACTGCCAGTATTTTTACTGGCAGCCAAAAATAAATGGGCACTTTCTCCTGTCAGTAAATGTCAGTGAAAGAAAAAGGTTGCCAGTAAAAACATATGGCTATGACGCTTGGCTGAGACTATCCGAGTGCCTGCTACAGTATGTTCAGACAGTGCCGGCAGTGTGTCACATTAAGTCATGGTGCAAGGGAACGGAGCAGCCGGAGCCTCATGTCATGTCTGCGTAACGGGAGGAATGCAAGCCAGGAGTGGACTGAAGGGACCACCTGGCATGGAGAGAGAGGGTCACTGTGACTCAGGAGGGGATGTGCCATGTTAGTGAGGTGCCATCATCATCTGCGCTGCTGTCAGTGTCCCTGAGAGTCAATTTCATGTGTGTGCTGCCCATTCTAATTTCTTTCCCTTCTCGATTCCTGTTCCTGAGCTACTTATTTACTATATCGAAAATAAAATAAGAAATATGTTTTTGCCTTAATATCTACCTTAAATCACTTTGTTAATTGCATAATGTAACTTGATTGTAGCCTAAATACTAAAATTTGCACTTAAACAACTGTCATTTTGTAACTTTTGGATAAAAAACTTGGCTGTGTACTTTTTTCTGTTGTGTATTTCCATTTTATGTCTGCCTACTGTACACGTATTATGTTTTTTTTTCTTTGGATTTGGTCCCTGTTGGACTAATTTGATGTAACGTGCCTTAATTGTTTGCAATAAAGGAACATTCTGGTTTGTTTAAAAAAACTTGGCTGTGTCAGTAAATTTTGGGTGTTGTGTCAGTAAATTTTCATCTGGTAGGTTGGCAACACTGCCCTTGGGTGTCATGGCACCCTGGCTGGAAAAGGCTGAGCTACTGTAATGAACACTGGGCTAATTTAAAAGAAAAAACTCAGACAAGTAGAACCACTATGAAATGATGCTGCTTTCTTGCAATGGCTTACCAACTATAAAGTGTGACTGTGCTCTTGATGTGACCAAAGGCTTCCTCCGCTGTGATGTCCCATTGTCGACACCCAATGGCTTTCTGGCTAACATCTGAGGGGAACCAACAAGAAAAAGTTGGCAGTTCTAGCTGTCAAAAATCAGTCTGAATCAGTGTATAGAAACAACACTGTTGCAGAGAATTATACAAAGATACAATGTAACATATTGTTACATTTCTATCATTCTGTTCATTCATCTGCAGATCAAAGGGATGGACTTAGATTTGCAGATGATTTCAGCTAAAGCAACCTTGCAAGTAAAAAAAAAAAAGTTTTTTTCCTCCTAAATAAATGTTCCTCTGTTTAAACCCTTATTAACCCTTCATTTACTCTAATGAGCCCTAAT
Source organism: Lithobates pipiens (assembly GCF_037356315.1). Classification (NCBI taxonomy): domain Eukaryota; kingdom Metazoa; phylum Chordata; class Amphibia; order Anura; family Ranidae; genus Lithobates; species Lithobates pipiens. The sequence goes on from NW_027507758.1 coordinate 520,971,675, forward strand.
TAATATGATTGTAAAGTAATTTTTTTCAATAAAAATAACAAACATGTTATACTTACCTGCTCTGTTGTAGTGGATTTGCACAGAGCAGCCCAAATCCTCCTCTTCTTGGATTCCTTTTTGTGCTCCTGGTCCCTCCCTCCTGTTAAGTGCTCCCACAGCAAGCAGCTTGTTATGGGGGCACCCGATTCAGACATGGAGCTGCAGCCCGGCCCCCTCTCTCTCCTGATTGGCTGACTTACTTTGAGTGACAGCAGCGGGAGCCCATGGTGCCGTTGTTGTGTCTCAGCCAATCAGAAGGGAGGGAATGGCCGAGACACTCGTGGACATCGCTGGACAGGTGAGTATTAGGGGGACTGAGAGAAGCTGCTGCACACAGAAGGTTTTTTTTTATCTTAGTGCAGCAAGATAAAAAAAACTTCTTCCTTTAACTAGTCACCTTTTTTCAACTAATATTTTTCTGCTTATTTTTTATTTTCTATTATATTAACTAATATTTAAACTTTATTTGTTTGTTTTGTTTGTTAATGTTTCTACACATTTAACATATATAATAAAATAAAAAAGGTTTTTTTTTTTTGTTTTGAAAATAACTTTGCAATACCATCAAATACCATATAATACCATATAATACCATAATACCATAAAAGTACCATAATTTTAGTGTCATTTTAAACAAACACAAATTACAGAATAAGATGCACACTTATCTGGAGTGACACCATTTATTTTTAGGCTGGCGCTTTTCAGGTGCTTTAGCGTTAAAAAAAAAAAAAAAAAAAAAAAAAACGCCTGTAAAGCGCCTGAAAGAAGCCTCAACTGCAATCCCAATGTGAAAGCCCGAGTGCTTTCATACTGAGGCGCTGCGCTGGCAGGGCATCAAAAAAAGTCTTGAAAGCAGCTTTTCAGCTAAAGCACCTGAAAAACGCCCTAGTGTAAAAGGGGTCTTAGTAAATGACAAAGTTATTGCTGAATAAACGGGTCCATAGCAGAAATGTAAAAATTGCTCTGGTCTATAGCGGGTGAACAGGTGTGAGAGGTGAACTGGTTAAGCCACACTATAAGATGTAAAGAGCAACAAGTAAAAGAGTGACAACCATTCAATCAGATTTCAGTTTAAATCAAAATGAGAGCTTTGTTGCCATTGGTTACTGCACTCAGACGATCATCACCGCTCTTTTTGCAATCTCAGTGAATATACTATGATAACTGTGTCATCCTTCTACTTCTGAAACTGCTGGCTAGTGGAAGTCTGTGAAGCATGTCTGAATTTTGAGCACACAACACGCTGCTAATGACAGAGACAAGATTATCAATTATTCACATGCAAAACATTGCATAGCCTCCATGCTTAGTCTGCCTTTCTGCCCTGTAAACATGAACTCTTCCAGCACTGTATGATCATCAGTTTGTCTAAACTCTGGAAAAAGTGCTTTGCATTTAGGTGTGTTTCATCGTGCAATCCATCATAGACATATCACATAAAAAATGTGGTTGAACTGGCTAGGGTTGGATTTACAACCTCACAACATCACATCTTCATGAAATAATTCAATCAAACGCCACAGGAACAGTCACACTAAATATTATATGAGTCCAGATGCTGACCAAAAAAACGGTATAACTTCCTAAGGCCTTTACAGGGTAGCTGTTTAAAGAACAAGGTAAAGAAGAGGTTAATCTGCATTAATGAGATGCTTTCTTTGTGTAATCCAATATATCCAGCCTTCTCTGTTCTGCTGATGATCAGTAAGGGGGCAGTTGTAATAATGAGGGGTGTGCAGGGTCGGGACAAGGGGCGGGCAGGAAGGGCGGATGCCCTGGGCACTGTGGTATCATGTTAGGTGGGGGGCACCACAAGGAGGTTGGGGGAGGGGATTTGGTTTGGGAGGGTGAATTTGGGGGGTGGCAGGTGATAAGAATTTTTATAGGAGGGGAAATCTGGGGAGGTGTGCTAGAAAAGGTAAAATGGTGGGGGGAAGGGGATGATTGAGGGTATTTGTGCTAGGAGGGGACATTTGGGGGAGATTCGTGCTAGGATGGGGCATTGGGGAGAATTTATGCTGGGAGGGGGAGGATTTGTGCTCAGATGGGGAAATTTGAGGGGTAGAGGATTTATACTAGGAGGGGGAATATTTTTGGGGGTGGGGGAGGCAAAGATCTGTGTTAGGGGATTTCAGTAGGAGGCAGATTTGTATTGGGAGGAGCGGGGATTTATGGTTAGGTGTAAGCATGCAGATTAGTGCTTGATTTTTATTTTTTCTGGGGGGTGGGGGGGTATTTTTCTGAGACATAATTCTCATACATCTGGGGGGAGGGGGGGGAGCAAAATTTGGAATTTGGGCTCTAGATAACCTTGTCTCGGCACTAGGGGTGTGTCACAATGACACATTCTTATTTTTATTGGCATTTGACGGTGCTGGAACAAGTATCAATTCAATCAATAGGGTTGATTTATTAAATGCAAATAGGCTGTTCACTTTGCAAGGGAATTTTCCCCAGAGCCTATTGAATGTGGTAAAATTTCATTTAGTAAAGAATATCCAATCATCTGCAAGGAAAGTTAAAAAAAAAAAAATGCATTTTGCTTGCAAATGATTGGACAATATGAGTCAGCAGAGATTTACCTCATGTACTAAGGGAAAATTCACTTGCAAAGTTCAACTTCCAATGAAAAGTAAGCAGTCGGTTTTCCTTTATTAAATCAGCCCCACTGCAATTCAGTAACAAAGTGGGGTTAATTTAGTAAATAGAAATATGCCGCACACTTTGCAAGGGAATTTGTCCTAGAGCTTAGTGAATGAGGTGAAGCTCCATTGACTTCCATCATCCAATCATGTGCAAGCAAAATACTTTTTATTTTCTCCATGCACGCGATTGGGTATGCTTTGCAAAATAAAATGTCACCATATTCACTATGCTCTGGGGCAAACTCCCTTGCAAAGTGACAGCCTAATTTGCCTTTAATAAATCCACCCCATAAAAAAAAAAAAAAAAAAAAAAAACACAAATAGCCAAGTGGCTGAGGTGCACAAATTGATGCAAAAGATCAGTCCCGGGCCTATACAGTCAAACCAACAGCATTCAATTAAAAATAAACCTAAACTAAATGACATTTAATTTACTGTTTGTCATAAATGTAGTTATTTTCAAATAAATTACAAATTTTCAGTCTTGTTTATCCTTTGTTACACTATTGATCCCCCTGCAGCCACTTCCTGTCCAAATGCACATACACTATATTATCAAAAGTATTGGGACACCTGCCTTTACATGCACATGATCTTTAATGGCATCCCTGTCTTAGTATGTAGGATCCAATATTGAGTTTGCCCACCCTTTGCAGCTATAACAGCTTCAACTCTTCTGGGAAGGCTGTCCACAAGGTTTAAGAGTGTGTCTATTGGAATGTTTGACCATTCTTTCAGAAGCGTATTTGTGAGGCACTGATGTAGACGAGAAGGCCTGGCTCACAGTCTCCGCTCTCATTCATCCCAAAGATGTTCAGGGTTGAGGTCAGGACTTTGTGCAAGCAAGTTCCTCCACTCCAAACTAACTCATCCATGTCTTTGTGGACCTTTGCTATGCGCAGTGGTCCAAATCATTTGGAGGGGGGATTATTGGTGTGGGGTTGTTTTTCGGGGATTGGGCTTGGCTCCTTAGTTCCAGTGAAGGGAACACTTGAGGCATCATCATACCAAGACATTTTGGACAATTTCATGCTCCAAACTTTGTGTGAACTGTTTAGGGATGGCCCCTTCCTGTTCCAACATGACTGCATACCGGTACACAAACAAGGTCCATAAAGACAAGGATGAGTGAGTTTAGGGTGGAAGAACTTGATTGGCCTGCACAAAATCCTGACCTCAATCGGACAGAACACCTTTGGGATGAATTAGAACCGAAACTGTGAGCCAGGCCTTCTCGCCAACATCAGTACCTGACCTCACAAATTTGCTTCTGGTACAATTGTCAAACATTCCCATAGACACACTCCTAAACCTTGTGGACAGCCTTCCCAGAAGAGCTGAAACTGTTCTAGCTGCAACGGGTGCGCCAACTCAATATTGAACCCTACAGACTAAAACTGGGATGCCATTAAAGTTCATGTGCTTGTAAAGGCAGATGACCCAATACTTTTGGTAATAAAAGGTACTCCAGTGATGACTGCACGGCTTTTCTCTGGGTAGGTTTATTGATCCTGACAACAGTAGACAAAACCTGCTCAATATGTGTTGAAATGTCATGTGTAGTCTCCATCTCTAGCCCATGTAACATTATGACAACAAAGGAGCACAGTTTGGAAAGAGGGACAGACTGCTCTCCACCCATAACAAGCTGCATTAATTTGCATCCTCTCCCAAGAGTTCAGCTTTAACTGCTTGCCGACCTGCTGCAGTACCTATACTGCAGATGGGCAGCTTGTACAGACATCATAACGTACCTATACATTGAGACTTTCTTCTGGGTTCAGGGCGCATGCCCTCGCCCGCCAGCTCTGCTGTGCTTGAACACAGCGGGACTTAGTCAGCAGGTCTCTAGCAATGATTCAGCCCTGGGACATGCGGACTGTGTCAAATCATAGCCCATAGTCCTGTGTTGACAATCAGCACAGGGCTCTGTACATAGGGAACAATCTCTGGTTCTTATCCCTGCAAAGCAGATATAAGAAACAGAGAGATCTGTAGTAAAAAGCAGCACATAGTACACTGTATACCATTGTTTGTAGATGCTATAACTTTCACTCAAACAAATTATTGGGATTTTTTTTTACCATAAAGATGTAACAGAATACAATTTGGCCTAAATTTATGAAGAAATTCGATTTTTTTTTTAGATTTACAATGGACATGTTTAACCACTTCCCGACCAGCGCACGACGATGTACGTCGACAGAATGACACGGGCAGGCATATTGGTACAGGTACGTCCAATATTCGATGCCGCCCTGCCATCGGGAGCACGCCGCCGGCGGCGCGCTCCCGCGCTGGTCGGGCCCCCGTGAGTCCGGTCGCGGGACACGCGGACTCGATTGCCGCGGGCATCCCCGCGATCGTCTCACGGAGCGGCCGAATGGAGGAAATGCTGTATAAACAACATTTCTCCATTCTGCCTAGCAACTAGTGACGCTGATCTCTGCTCCATGTGATTGGAGCAGAGATCAGTGTACACTAAATGAAAGCCCAACCCCCCCCACAGTTAGTAACACACCCCTAGGAACACTTAACCCCTACACTGCCACCCACTGGTTAACCCTTTCACTGCCAGTGTCATTTACACAGGAATCACTGCATTTATATAGCAGTGATTACTGTATAAATGACAATGGTCCCAAAAATGTGTCAAAAATGTCCGATGGGTCCCCCACAATGTCGCAGTCACAATAAAAATTGCAGATCGCCGCCATTACTAGTAAAAAAAAAAGAATAAAAAATGATTAATAAAAAATGCTATAAAACTATCCCTATTTTGTAAACGCTATAACTTTTGCGCAAACCAATCAATAATTGCTTATTGCGATTTTTTTTACCAAAAATATGTAGAAGAATACGTATCGGCCTAAACTGAGGGAAAAAAATTTTTTTTATATATTTTTGGGGGATATTTATTATAACAAAAAGTAAAAAATAATGTGTTTTTTTCAAAATTGTCGCTCTATTTTTGTTTATAGCGCAAAAAATAAAAATCGCAGAGGTGATCAAATACCACCAAAAGAAAGCTCTATTTGTGGGAAAAAAAGGACGTCAATTTTGTTTGGGAGCCACGTCGCACGACCGCGCAATTGTCAGTTAAAGCGACGCAGTGCCGAATCACAAAAAGTGGTCTGGTCTTTGACCAGCAAAATGGTCCGGTCTGCAAGTTGTTAATAGCAAAAATGTAAAAAAAAAATTTTTTGGGAAGTTTTCGGTCATTTTTATTTATATAATAAAAAATAAAAAATACCCAGTGATGATCAATTACCACCAAAAGAAAGCTCTATTTGTGTGAAAAAAAATTCATAAATTTAATTTGGGTATAGCTTTACATGACCGTGTAATTGCCAGTTAAAGAGAAAGGCAATTTTATTTTTTTTAAGCACACCCTGTAAGGCAAAGGCATAATGAGCTAGTATGTATAGCATACTAGCTCATTATGAATAACTTACCTGAGAACGAAGCCCCCGAAGCGGTCCTCCGTCTTCATGTCTGGCGCTGCCATGGATCCTGGAGTGACTTCCAGGTCTCGCTGCTCCGGCGCTGTGATTCGGCGTAGCAGCGATGACGTCACTCCCGCGCATGCACACGGGAGCTGAGATTCGCGGCATATCGCCGCGATCTGTGGCCTGCCCCAGTGCGCTTGCGCGCCGCTGTCTACGGCACATGCGCCATAGACAGCGGTGGCTGTCTTCGGGTAAATATCTCCTAAACCGTGTAAACTCTTCCAGGAGATCAAGTGGTTAGAAGATAATTATCCTTTTACTTATCCTTTTAGCTATCCTTAAAATGCAGCTCCCCTAATTCAAGCCACCACCCAAGTCTTCCACTTACCTGTACTTGATCTTTAGAGGTTTTCACTGTGGGGTCACTACTGGAAGCCACAGAACATGCCTACAGAATGTATCCCATCCAGGTCACCCATGCACTGTAGATTTGTTATTTATTCCTAGAGGATCTAAGTTGCCTCCATGGAAAACCTCTGTGGATAGAGGACAGGTAAGTGGCAGACTTATGCTGCATACATAGTACCAGACTTTTCGGCACACTAGAGCCGGCGGAATCAGTCCGTCGGACAATCCGATCGTGTGTGGGCTAATCCAATAATTTTTCGTTTAAAAAAAAAAAAAATCAGACGGACCTAGAAATAGAACACGTTTCAAATCTGTTTGACGGACTCAATTCCTATTGGGAAAACCGTTAGTCTGTATGCTGGTCCGACGGACCAAATACGATGCAAGGGCAGCTATTGGCTACTGGCTATTGAACTTAAGGTTTTTAGTCTCGTCGTACGTCATCACGTTCAAAATGAACGGACTTAGTCCATTCGTGTGTGGCCAAGTCAGTTCGTTCGGAAAGTCCGTCGGACCTAGTCTGCTGGAAAGTCCAGTTGCGTGTATGCGGCATTAGGGGGTTGCAAGGGGTCGGGGTATGTGTCAGCACAGTCATTTGGTTTTACAAGGGATACATGTGACAGGGTGACAACTCTGGAGCACAATTAGAACTCAGGTGTCACCCCATAACAGGAAGCTCCTGAAGAAGGACCTTCATGGCAAGGTAACCAAGTTTTAATTTCTAATGAAAACTGCAGATTTAAAATAAAAAAATTCTTTAATATGGTAAAGTTTAAATGAGATTTTGGTGATTCAGTTTATGTAAACTCATCATATAAATGTGATGTAAATGTATATAAACTCCTATATAAATTCCTCAGTTAAGGTCTAGAGTCATACAGTTTCTGATGTTAAGAGGGACGTATTGTATACAATATTATGACAGGTCAGTAGTCATCTTTAATTGTTGAAAATGTATTTCGGTTTGCTATGGGTTACTCTACTTTTCACAATATGCTTGCCTCATTGTGCTGCCTAATTAAATATGGCCAGATTTCTTACAAGAAAAAAAAAAAAACATAACAAAGTAGAATTGCCAAATGAATGATCTGATTTACCATTACTACTGGCAGCCCTACAAATGTACAAACCTGAAAATGTCAAAATGTTAGTAGTTTTATGCTTTAAAAAGTACAGATGAGATGTAATTTTTCGTTTGATGATATGCACAGCAGACATGGTTACTAAGCTTGTCTTTCCACCCACGCATACCAACATATTACATGAAGTTAGAAGACTCTCTTGTTTATACGCCTAATAAATTAGCAATAATTAGCACAGTCAGAGAGGTCAATGGCTTCTTTTCAATGTACTGTACGAGAGTTAAAAGGTCAGAAGTAATTTAGCTTACATTAATTTAATTTGCCTCTATAGAGTATTAAAAATAACCCTCTACTGCCTTCATGTATCTTTCCTGATCATGTCTGTCGTCCCAATCTCTTCTCATACATCCAATCATGTGAAGAAGAAGCTCAATTCAATTCTGCACCATGCACTGTACCCTTCAAGCAGAACTCAACTCCCAGAAGAGAAATAATCCCGGTTTAGCCCTATTTTTTTACATTTAAGTCCCAACATACACATTCATATATTTGTGTCCAAAGTTAATAAGACTCTGGTGGGAACCAAGTTGCATAAGGGTGAAAGCCCAGAGCTTTCTTCTCCAGAGGATGGTCAGTTTCTTGTGGTGCATCAGTACTAACCTGTGTTAAGTAATATCCTGCTGCAAATCTGAGAAAGGAAGATTAATGCCGCGTACACACAATCAGACATTCCGACAACAAAATCCATGGGATTTTTTCCTGATGGATGTTGGCTCAAACTTGTCTTGCATACACACGGTCACACAATGTTGTCAGAATTTCCGAACGTCAAGAACACGGTGATGTACGGCAAGCCGAGAAAATTGAAACTCAACAGCCACTGCGGCTCTTCTGCTTGATTCCGAGCATGTGTAGAACTTTGTGCTTCGGAATAGTGTACACACGATCGGAATTTCCACATCTCAAATTTTGTGTGTCGGAAATTCCGATGGAGCCTACATACGGTCAGAATTTCCGACAAAAAGCTCCCATCGAACATTTTCCATCGGAAAATCCGACCGTGTGTATGCGGCATAAGTGGTGAGCTTTCTCCCAGCTGGATTTGGCATTGATAAAAATGGAGGACAGTGGTGCAGTGATATGCATATTTCTTGCCTCACTTTGTAAAAGAAGGAGTCAAAAATGTATAGTGAGCTTTTTGTGTGTATCATCTGTGGTTGGCTTGAATACACAGTGGTGTATTAGGGTGTTTATGATTAATTTTGGAAAATGAGAGGGTCAATTCTTTCTAGTGAGCCTTTTTTGCATATCAGTGGTGGTGGGTTTAAAGACACAAAACCCCCAAGTAGAATGCGGTTTGTTAAGCAGGTCTTGCACATCTGGTGAGCTGTAGTAATATCACAATAGTTGTATAAAAAAATAAGTAGATCTAATTTTGCAATATACTGAATCCTCCAACACACTGCACCAGTTTTGGTTTGATATTGGTGTGAGCATACTGGATGTCCCACTTGATTTAAAGCAAGGGTGTCCAACCTTTTGACCTTCCTGGGCCACATTGTAAGGAGAGAAATTGTCTTGGCCCACACATAAAATACACTAACAGTAGGGGTAGCTGATGGAAAGAAAAAGTCAGGCATATCACAAGTTACCAATCACTGATATACTGTAGATAATATAACCTGAGTAATAAAACATAATATTTTTTTAAATATTTTCTTTTATAAATTTAAACAAGAGGACAACATAAAAACTAGTGTGACATTTGACAAACAAACACATCAATATCTGGTTTGATAGATGTAGTACTAATTCTATGAATTTTCAAGGTGCCCATTAGATATTTTGGTTCTAATCTTGCCCTTCGTGTGGTTCATCCTTGAAAATGGTTGCTCACAAATATAGGTGTAGCGTCGGCTCCTGAAGAGCATGCGCTAGGTTTTTTAAATTTAATGTTACACCTGAACTGCAGTTTGGTTTGGGTATAATTATTCCAAATTTTGACCTCAGCATCAGTCTGACTGGACTATAGGGTGTTCGGCCTGGCCATAGGGGGCACTGTCTTTTCTGGCAGGCATGGAAACACAGTCTGGTTGGGTGCTTTAAGGTTACTTTCTCTCGGAACCAGCCCAGTGGGAGTGTCACTCTTGCTGTGCTTTCTGGGAGAGGGAAGATGCGGATGTCACATGGTTTGGGTTTCCGGTCCATAAGTATGTTCGGACTCCATGGTCCTGGTCCTCCTGACTAGGCCCCAGGAAGGCTATGGCCTGGGGTGCAGATCCACCCGACTTTATGTCTCGGGGCTAGAAAACTACGAAAAGGATTCGGAGGTGGTCCGGTGCCGTCTCCGGTTGTGGAGAGGCCCAGCAACTTCGTAGCTATCCAGGAGAGGACTCTTCAGAAGAAGGCCACGTACGGGTTGGCTTCTTAGCAAGAGCCTGGTGAGGCTGAGGGACCTAAGTGAATCCAATCTCGTGAGTATCGCCGGACCGACTCAAAGATACTGGTACCACATGAGTGTTCTACAAATATTCAACTTTCCTTGTTCATGTAATACAACAAAGTCTGTGGCGGAGACTTATTCCTACATGTAATACAACGAAGTCTGTAGCAGAGACTCGTTCCTGATTTGAGAATCCTGTTGGCTGCTAGGCCTTGTGAGAGAGGGACTATCCAACTAGAGTGAACATCCAGCTGTGATTGGCTATTCTCTTGATTTAGTCAATGTAAGCAAGTTGTTTATTATTGACTTTGACACTAAAGCCCCATACACACTATCAGTTTTTCTGCTGAGTTTTTCCTTCGGATTTACCAAAACCATATAATATGAGCTCAAACCTTAGGAGTTTCAATGTGTATGCAATCAGGCAGGCCCTTCTACTACATGGTTTTGGTAAATCTGAAGGAAAAACTCAGCAGACAATCTGATAGTGTGTACGGGGCTTAAGAGTACCTGGATTTTTAACCTAACCCTCTGATCCTATTCTGAGAGACTGTTCGTTAACTACGTTTTTGCAAATAAAAATCTGTCGTCAGTCTCTAAAATTTCTGGGCCATCTACCACGGGAACCCCTAGACACGCAAATCGAGGAGAAGAAGGTAACGGTAAGCCCAATCAAACCAGCAGCTCCTTCGGGGGTTAGTGCTACATAAACTGATGACATGAATAAGGCATGATTGTAAAGAGTGAAACATTTTTCTTTGGGAAGATAAAACGTATAAAGTCACTGTCAAATTTTTCTCCGCTAAGTGTAAATGCATTTTTACACATAACTGCAAAAATATAAATTTTTAATTAAGTTCATGAATTTGCGCTGGACCAAATTTATTGCTGTTTTAGATCACATGCAGCTTGTGGGCCGTAGATTGGACACCCCTAATTTAAAGCAAGCCGATGAGGTCCTAATGTGTATTCAGAAAGTCTGGAGGAAAGACATTCATATGGAGTGTAGATTCTGACAAATTTTCTGAGAATGTGGATTCTCGGACATACTAACAAATCCTCTCAATCCGGTGAGCCCGCTAAATGACTGATTTATAAGAAGATGTGGAGAATGATTTATTTTGTTTAAAGTGAGTATAATACCAACAAAGTTTAGGATTATTGCTGTAAAGAGATACTACATTATGGAGATATCCTTTTTTAACGTGCATTTTGAACCAAAGGATTACGGAGGAGAATAAGTGGAGGTGGATAATAGATCTAGTATACCTATCCTTTTGGAGAAGAGCCTTTTGACCTACCTATAATCAAAAGGGTCAATACAGTCTGGTGAGCCTCCATGTCTTGTAGAGACGTTGAATAATTTGGTGGAGAAGTTGTGGATTTTTAATCTATTAACTTAACTCATCGGGGTCTGCTATTAGCCCAATAAAAAATAAAAATAATAAATATGTTGCCAGCACTCTTTAATCTTCTATGAATAGAACCTTCTTTCTTGCTGATTTTTCAGCATGTCATACAGCATAGGTGCGAGGCTTCAGAACCACCAGGTGTTCCTACATCGGCCAAAAGTGAAATAAAAAAAAAAGTCATGATAAAAGGTGAGCTGTCAGCATATCTTTTATACGATTGCTGTAGCACCATTCACAGCTGTTCCAGCTCTCTGCAACTGTGTGTATATTGGTGTGGTAAACGATGGAGACATTTTAATAATGCAGTTTCTGGCCCTCGCTTGTGCTGCTCTCTGATGTGGAGATGATCCAGCATTTCAATCTGAGCTTGTGTCAACTGCTTCCTTCTTCATGTCATCCCACTATACAGTCTTCTGGAGACATTAAGGGGCCCTACCTCTGGACTCCTAGTAGAAGTGTCTCCATCATCCAGGTAGCGACACCGACATACAACAAAGGACCCTTCTCTTCTGCAGACAAGAATATAGAAGGCTTGGGACCCATTTAGATGAGTAAAGGGAACTTTTAGTTGGGGAAGCTGATGCTTGGAGAAGAGTTTAAAAAACACTAGCAGTGTGGGTAACTGAATCTGACCTTTTATCAGTTTGTATTTCCTGTACTACAGCACTCAGAGTCAAAGGGGGGAAAGCAGCACATGAAGCCAATCATTTATGCTGCAGCGCCTACAGTGCTCATGTGCTAAACATAAAATATACAGATATGGGGAGAGAGCAGGGTGGCAGAGAGATGAGATGAGCTCATCAGCCTGTTGCTTCCACTGAGTTGCATATCTCTTCATAGACATTGATCTCAAATAACTCAGTTGCATTATATTGCATAAAAATGTAACATGTCGTTTTAAAAAAAAACCTTAGAACTGTAGCCTTTAACATTCGATTTTAGTATAAATGGATTTTACCAAGCAAAGCCATATACACTGTTAGAAATTTGTTTTATCAAACACCTAGCAACCTCTGGAGGAGCCTTGGCTGAACCTTGGCTGTTCTAGTCAGCTAGTGAAAAATCAAAATACACAAAGACAAAACGCTGCACTATCCGAACAATCCCAACACATTTAGACGTCAATATAATGCTTTCAGGTCATCTCTCCTGCTGCAACCACTATGAGAGTACTTAACTCCTCCCGTCGGATTTCTCATATAGCATACTTTGTGGAGAATGCAGCTAGTGGCATGTGACTCTATGGAGATGTGGAGGCCAGGGACACAGATCCTAGACTCGAGTCCAATATAAAAGTCTAGTAGGCATTTCTGCCCACCGCTTTCCACCTGCTCTAGTTGCCTAGATTATTTCAAATCCATTCTGTCACTTATGCGTGAAAGGCTTTTTTCATGTGTGTTTTTCCAAACCTTAAATTATCAATATCTCTGCATGGAAATGTCACGTGAGATTAGGGCAGCTATAGCAACCAACACAGCATTAGAGTGGGTCAATATTACGAACATCAAATCACTGCGACAGCAAGGCAGAAAATCACGTTTGAACAAACTTTCCCTACAAGCATAGACAGCTGCACAAAGCCACAAATTGCTGCCATTTCAGCTTTGGATTCTATGGTATGCAGGCAGGTGTGCAGGCTCATGATACTAAATAGTATTCACTGCAGACTGACTATAAATTTGCCCAATGTCAATGTTGTCTCTGGAATCAAAGGTCAGTCACAAAAGAAACAATAGAATTAAAAAGGCAATCTGTAGTGGTCCTGAACATACTATATTTCCAGGACTACAAAATCTGATTTTTTTTTCAGGGAACTATGAAATATTTCATATGAATATTATAGCTCTCACTGTTGAAAGTTTGTACCGATATGTGATTGCCATTTAGTTACTGATAATGTTCCTATAACAAATATCATTCTAAGCTGTAAACGTGTATTGATCTTTTCCCAATAATAAAAAAGTTAATTGGTTCCATCAATTCTAGTGTAACTATGTTATCATCACTACAAGAGAAAATGTATGAACCTGGGGTGTCAGAGATGGAGGATTAGCAGGGTCAGGGCAACCAGAAGGGTACTGATTTAATCAGCGACCCTCATGACGGCAGCGCTATATGTGCATAACATCCATCCTATAAAGTAATAATCATATTCTAATCCCAGGATTCTTAATAATGAGGCGATTACTCTAATAACTCCTTTAAATGTACAGCAGCGTTTACTGACTTTCTAAAAAACTATCTGTGCCTCTAACACACACACACGTCACAACCATATGACACAGCACTTGCGGCATGGTCCCAAAACAGCTGCCTAATGTCAGGTTATATCATTTTCACAATGACGCAGTCGGGAAGGTTGTCAGGAACATGTTGCCAGCTGTCAGGCTAAGAGGCACGGTCTAGCTAATGCGCGTGCGCATAGGAATGCACATTCTTATGAGCATAGAAGACAAACGGCACTTACGTCATTGCTCACACGTACAAAACACAGACTTGAATGCACGTTCACTGTTGTCAATCGGCCTATTTAAACCTTAATTCGGCACTAGGCCTTTGCTGAATGGTCTTCAAACTTGGTCTAATAAAATAGTTCTTGATACGCATCTTGATCTTGTTACCAACCCGGATTCCTCTCTGACCTCGCTCTCGGATTATCCTCCTCTGCCCATGTGAGCTGCGTTTCCCCTACCAATCTTGACTTTGACTCCCGACTACGCTTTTGTCCACTGAATCTATGCCATGTTGCCGACTTCTGCCTGTTCCTGACTCTGCTTCTACTCATGTCCTGGTGTCCTTTCACTTAACTATCAGCTAACCAGGTTTGGGACAAGGATCCACCTTCAGATAAACGTGGCATCTCCAGGGTGCATTGGCAGCTATACTTCTGCTTATGAGGTATCAGCACTCAAGTTCCTACTCACCGTGTCTACACCTTGGAACTTGTGCCTTTCCTGTGCCCCTGTCTTAATGTCCAGAGGTACACGGACTGGAACTGTGCAAGAGGCCACCCTCATCATCTCTGTCTCTGCATGCAGGTACTGATATTAAGGCAGATGCAGACATTAGTTGCATGTTAAAATTATTATTATTAGTATTTTTTTTGTATAGGAATATTTACCTGCATTTCATGTGGGTTTTTACAACTGCCTTGAGTTTAGCTTTAAATGTTAGTGCACAGACCAGTCAAATTAAAAAAAATTAAACTTTTAACAGTAACCCAGTTCAGTTTTCAGGATGGTAAGAAAATGACATTGGCTGGTACTTTTAATGTAGGCACGTTGGTGAGGACTGGCGCATGTTGATTATGGATGGCTCACCCAGGCACTCAGGTCATGATTGTTATTCAGAGGCGAGATCAGCGATTGAAATCAATTTAACACACTATAATACACTGTACACTCAGACTGTCAGGAAAGCGATCTGATTCAATGATCCGTCACAGGTGCAGAGTAACGGAGACTGAACAAGAATTTCATTAACTGGCAGACAAATAGGAAAAAACTTGGAGAATAATGTTTATTTTAGCTTTATTCATGTATATTTCATAAAGCTGTTAAACAGAGGAAAGAGAGAAAGGACATTTTGGTCCTCTGCACAGTATTTGTGTCTTTTTAAACAAATGAGTGATGATGTATACATTCAAAGGTAAAGAGTCAACAAGAAAGGGGCCCTTTGCTTGTAAGATGTAGGTATCTAAAGGGAGCCAGCCAAGATATGGCTAAATGTATCAGTGTTAAAGTGACTTTAAGAAAAAATAAAAAAAAATAAAACAAATTCTATTTATGTATATATTCCTAACTCAAAAAAGTACCTTTCCGGCTTTCTTTAAACTCCTATTTTTATTTTATTTTTTGTTGCTGCTGTGATCTGACTTGTTAGAGGATGGCCACGTTTACTCTCCTTGTCCCACTGTATGTAGGAACACAGCTACCTGCTCTTGCTTGCTCCTGAGACAGAATAGGGACAATGAATTATAGACTATGTGATGTGTAGCGTGGATAGATCATTGCACGTGATCACTGAACTAAAAGGGAAAAAATGAGAATCGGTAGCTCACAGAGGACGTCACAGGAAGCAGAAAAATACAGTAAGAAACCATTTAAGGAAAAGTAGATTACCGGGCTACTAAGTAGTGGATGTATATAGACTATTTTTGGAGAATTAAGATATGATTTAGTTTTACTAAATTATTATACTACTTGATTGCATTATTATCGTTTATCATTTCAGTAGGTACTGGAACTATTGTAACAATGGATCATAATACCTACATGTTATTTATTCATATAATGCTCTATCCCAGATAGCAAGCAATTGTGCTGCAAATTAGAAAATGACTTGCAAAGCTATTACTAGACTTGACAGGCTTCACAAGTTTGTTGCACAATTGCAGCAAGTCTGCATTGCATGATTCCAGATCAACTTTCCTTGCTAAAATTCTGCAAGTCTGCTGCAAGTTCTGTTTCAGTTATGTTGTGCAATGGTCATCCCACTACAGGGGGTCACTGTGGCTGAATTGTCATGCTGTAGATCAGAGGTAGGCAAGTCCCGGCACAGGCGCAGCAAGCGGCACGCAAAGCCTCTTTTACTAGCACTCAACTCTCTCCCCATCAGCAGAGCAGCGCAGGAAAGAGTCAGTGAGACACGAATGCATTCCAATTTCAAAATTCCCCACAAAGCACCTGTACTAAGGGGGAGGCACTGTGCCCCACACATTGTAAAAGGAAAAATTGTTTGGTTCTCTAAATTTGCTGTAGCTGCGATCGTCAGCTTTTGTGATGGGGAAGAGATTGGGTGCAGTTCTGCTAAGGGAGCGGTCCCTGTTTCCAGGAGGAGGAGGAGGAGGACTGTCAATGGCCACTGCTAAAGCCAATCACAGTCGTGCTAACCCCGTCCACCATCTGGAGGAAGATTCAGCTCAATTAAAATCACACCCAACTTTTGCTGCAGCGCAGAAAATTTCTCAGCTGCGGGGGCCTAACTTATGATCCTGCACACAGGCCCACTGCTTTCAGAAAATGCCCCTGACCTAAGCTCATTATTGAGCATCCATTTCAGATGCTTGTATGTGACATTATATACAAGCACATGGGCTGGATGCAAGAGGTGGATCAGCAGGATGAGTGAGCAGGATGAGTGCACCAGGAAAGGTAGATGTGTCTCATCTCTGCTTCCTTTCACCACTCTGCATATCACACACACTGTATCATAGATGAGAAGAGGGTACAGCGGTGGGACAGAAGAGCAGGAGGGTACATCGGTGGGGCAGATGTGCAGAGAGATACAGTGGTGGAAGAGATGAGAAGGGGGTTCAGCAGTTGAACAGATGAGCTGGGGGTTCAGTGTGGGGGCAGATGAGAAGGGGGTTACAATGGTGAGACAGATGTGCAGGAGGTACATTGATAAGGCAGATGATAAAGCAGTTTACAGTGGTGGGGCTAATGAGCAGATGGGTTTAGTGTTAGGACAGATAAGAAGGTGATTCAGTAGAAAGAAAGAAGAGCATGGGGATACGACGTTGGAGCAGATGTGCAGGGAGGTACAGTGGTGGGGCAGATGAGCAGGGGGGTTACAGTGGTGGGACAGAAGATTAAGGAGGTACAGCAGTGGAAGGGATGAGTAGGGGGTTCAGCAGTGAGACAGAAAAGTAGGGGGGACAGTGTTAGGGCAGATGAGAAAGGGGGTTCAGTAGTGGGACAGAAGAGCAGGGGGTACAGCGGTGGGGCAGATGTGAAAGGAGGTGCATTGGTGGGACATATGAGCAGGGGGTTACAGTGGTTGGGCAGAAGGGCAGGGGGAATAGAGGTGGGGCAGATGTGCAGAGGATAAAGGAGGTTAATCGGTGGAACACATGAGCAGGGAATTACAGTGGTAGGGCAGAAGAGCAGGGGGAACAGAGGTGGGACAGATGTACAGGAGGTACAGCCAAGGTACTGGTGGGGCAGATGAGAAAGGGGGTTATAGTGGTGGGGCAGATGAGCAGTAAGTTCAGTGTTAGGACAGATGAGAAGATGATTCAGCAGTGAGACAGAAGAGCATGGGGGTACGGCGGTGGAGCAGATGTGCAGGGGGTTACAGTGGTGGGACAGAAGAGCAGGGTGGTACAGTGGTGGGGCAGATGTACAGGGGGTTACAGAGGTTGGGCAGAAGTGCAGGGTAGTGCAGTGGGGCAGATGTGCAGGGGGTTACAGTGGTGGGGCAGATGAGAAAGTGGGTACATTGGTGGGGCAGAAGAGCAGAGTGGTACAGATGCACAGGGGGTTTCAGTGGTGGGACAGATGAGCAGGATAATACAGTGGTTGGGCAGATGAGAAAGTGGGTACATTGGTGGGGCAGGAGAGCAGGGTGGTACAGATGTGCAGGGGGTTATAGTGGTGGGGCAGATGAGCAGGGGGGTACAGTGATGAAACATATTTGCCGGGGGGACAGTGATCTGAGCTGTAAAGGTGTGGGAATTAGGGCTGATCTGAGGCGTGAGAGTGCAGGATGTTAATCTCTCACCACTACTCAAGTCGTTTACATAATTAACTTTTTGTGATTGAGAGTGTGAAGTTTACATTTTTTTTGTTATAAAATCGGCATGCTCAATTTCTTTGAAAATATTTACTCGGCACACCGTGCTGAAAAGGTTGCCTACCCCTGCTATAGATTTGCAGAGCTCTTGCTGTAGACTCACCACTGCAACTTTGCTCTTGCCAGAGATTTGCCACATAAATTTGCTACAAATCGGAAAAGTGTCAACTAGAACTTCTGCTTCAAATGCTCTGCAAGTCTACAACTTGCCATTGAAAATGTGCAGCAAGTTAACAGACAATACACAAGTTATCCTTGCTATCTGAGATGTGATGCACATGGGAGTTCCTATCTATGTAATATAAATGTGGAATGCATAATCTTTGTTTAAAAAATGTAAAACTAATAACCATGAAAAGATATTCAATGCATTATTTTATTACTAATGAAAGATTTATTTTTGTCTTCTGATACTGTTTTACTTATTGGGCACACACAATCACATCACTATAATGGGTAGTCTCATTGCCAACTGTAATGAGTTGAGCCTAATGGCCGAGACGGTGAGGGTGTTTTACTATATATAATAACCAAGAGCAGAATAAACCTCAAGCACATAAATGTATTGCAAGCCTGTATGTTAACACAATCCAACACCGATCTAGCTGTTAATATACTGATGTTCAACGTGTAGAATGTAGTCTTAGTTTGTTGGTCCACATTCTATACATTTTTTTTAAATAAAACAAAAAGAAAAAAATAAGTAAATAAATAGTGACTGGCACGTTAAGCATTTTGTATACAAGTCAAGGAAAAAGTCATATCAAAGTCATATTAAAAATACAGCGATGGAGGCGATGACATTGACTTCCTTCGCTAATCCCGTCTATCTGGAGCCACGTTCAAAATTAACAGATTTTTTTCAGTGTGTGGGCAAGTCCGTTAATTTCAAAAGTCCGGCGGACTAGCACACGGACGGGCGGATTGCCTGCCGGACTCGGCAATTTTGAGTCAAAACTTCTAAGTCCGCCGGACTTTTGGAAAGAAAAAGTCAGCAGGAGCCCACACACGGGCGGATTGTCTGGCGGATTCTGGTCCGCCGGATAGTCCGATCGAGTGTACGTGGCATTACAATGACTAGTTCTCAAACCTCTGAGTATGCCCTTAAAGATCTGCTCATGTTTAGTATACCCACCCATCCTTATACATTTCAATAAGGCTTTCTTTTATAAATAAAGTTTTTTACAGCCTTCTTTAAAGGGTTAGTTCATTTTTTTTTTTTTACAACTAAACTAACTCACGACACCCTCCCTATCTGTCTGGTCCTTGCTGCATATACTTTATGTCACATGTGTCAAACACAAGGCCCGTGGGCCAAATTCAGCATTCAAGGCCATTTCATGTGGCCCTTGCACCTCTCTTGCAGATGAAGCACCCCCTCATCTCTGTCTCCATGCTAAAGGGGGTGCACCGTGATGTAAGGGAGAATGGAAGGCTCTTGACAATATAAGTAAGGGGGGGGGGGGTTCTCTGGACATCGGCTTATAATTATTTTGAGAATAATACAATTCTATGCCAGTTGAAAAGGAGGGTCGCACATTGCTGGCATCATCCACAAGAAATTTTATTGGAAACTGTTCAGACAGAACACTATGGAAGAACGATGTTCAGTCTGAGCAGTCTCCAAAAAGTTTCTTGCGGATGATACCAGGGTGTGCAACCCTCCCTGTCAGACTTGCATCATTTGCTACAGGAGTGTGAGTAGGCTCTGTGCTGGTCTGCACCTGCCCTTCACAACTTGAGCCTTACGTTATTACTAAAACTAGTAATCATATTTTTTTATCCATAAATGCATGGTTGAGTGAGTTTAGGGTAGAGAAACTTGACTGGCCTGCACAGAGTCCTGACCTCAACCTGATAACTCACCTTTGGGATGAATTAGAGCAGAGACTGCAAGCCAGGCCTTCTTGTTCAACATCAGACAGCGGCGCGCAGGCGCACTGAGCGCGGCATTCTCAACGACGGAGCTGCCGCGCGTCGGCTCCCGTGCGCATGCGCGGGAGTGACGTCATCGCGGCTTCGCCGAATGACAGCGGCGGAGCTGCGAGACCCCACCAAGAAGATGGATGCGGCGGACTACAAGGGACAGCGGCGACTTCGCTGGCTCCTGTGTCAGGTAAGTGACACATAATGGATTACTATGCGATGCATAGTAGTCCATTATGCTTTGCCTTTGCAGGGAATGAAAGAGGAAGTAAACTCATCAGGGTTTACTTCCTCTTTAACACAATGTGTGAACTCTCCCGTTTACTCTCTTTTTTGTTACTTGTTTTCTTTTATATTGAAAACTCAATAAAATTGTCAGTTTTTCAAAAAAACACAACAGCAAATATTACACTTTAAATGCTGTACTTCATGTAGGTGCCGCTAAATGTGCCTGTCTGATTTCTCCATTGGATGTGATTTCTTTTACCAAGAAGTGTGCGATAATATAAAATTCTTATGTCTTTGTTAATAAAAATGTTTGTTGTTGCTTTTTTTTTATTTTATTTTTTTATTATTATTTCTTTGTTGTATTTCAGCACTTGTGTCTTTTTGGTATTCTGGCAGTACTCAGCCTTTTCACTCTACAGCAGCCTCTCACAGCAGAGAAAAGGAGCAAGAGAGTGAGAGCTCATCAATTTAATTTTCAGATGAATGAGTACTTACTTCACTGATGCATTTTAGACATGTGTAATATGTGGTGTTGAGAATTGGATAAAAAAAATATAGTCAATATATTTAACTACAAATTTAGCAAGCAGACATGGATCTAAAAGTAGAAAGATATTCTGCAAAATACAATTCATAGTTCACCCTGGAGATCTAATAGTGGCCAAAGTTTCATACATACTCGAGCTACCCGAAACCAGGCAGTGCTTCCTGTGATAGTAATCAAAGAAAGGTATAGAGTTGAACCCATCAATTTTGCACAGAGCTCACTAAATTAACAATTTTAAGTCTCAAGCTTTCAGCAATGAAAGAGAGCACATGAGGCTTGTTCAAGGTCAGCCAGCTAGTTCAGTCTATTATAAGGCAAACTCAGAATTTCTGATGGATCTAAAAATTCAAGTAAGATCCAGAACAGGTAATAGAATAAGGCGCCTTTCTCAAAAAAACATTGAATAGAAATGTATTTTGGGAACATTATAATGGATCCTGAACAGCAATTTTAATGTAACTGTCTACAAACAATGCAAGTCTTGAAGGCAGTGGCGGCTGGTGAAGATTTAGTATGGGGGGGGTGCCAGACCATGCCCTTCCTTTTTGACCCCTCCCACTTGGTGAAAATGGGTGTGGTTTCAGCGAAATAGTGGGCATGGCTCTAAGGTGGTGTGGTTAGTGTCTGAGAGGAAAGAGGGATGGAGGGACAGCAGGCCCAGATCCTACACAACAATAGAAAAATGTGTATTCTAGAAAGTTTAACAATCAGCAGATAAAGATATTCCAAACACCTGGTGTTAGCACTTCAATCATCCCAGCACCATGGTTGTTACGGTGTCAGGATGATTGAAGCGCATTATTTCTATTATTATATTGTAATATAAAATGAAATCGTTCAACTGACCATAATGCTGAATCAGTGGGAGCCCTGAGAGTGTCACTAGCCACTTCGTCTGCCACCAGATGACATCTGGTGACAGGCGGAGTCCCTCCTTACATGCAGTCTGTGTCACATAAAATGCAGCCTGTGTCCCACCAAACTACAGTAGCCTGTGTCACCACCAAAATGCAGCAGCATGTGTCACCACCTAAACCCCTCTCCCCTGTTACTTACTTTGCTGTACGTTGTCCTCTCCAGCGGTGTCTCCTTCCACAGCGGTGATGGAGAGATCTGCTCATACTTCCTGTTTCCTCTCTCCTAGGCGCAATTGGAGCGAAAACAGGAAGTGACAAACTCAGATGTCAATCAAACAGCCCGGCCATAGTAATACATACAACAAGCACCGGGCGGAAGATACTCGGCGCTTCAGAAAGCGCCGCAAGGCGGGCTAAATGCCCGCAAATGAAGCGCCACGTCTGCAATATCGTGATTGCATAGACGTGGCACTTCCCATAAGTGCACTGTGTTCGGCATCCCAACACAGTGCACTTAAGGACCTTTTTTTTATTTTTATTTATTTATTTATTTTTTTGGAAGGGCCAGCTTTAAAAACATTTTTTTTTTACATTTTTTTTGTGACTACCTGGAGGGGGGGGGGGGGGCGGCACCCCCTATAGACCGGCCACCACTGCATGAAGGACTTCCAGCAGAGAAACTGAATGACAGTACATAATCTCCCAGTTTATACCCCTCCATGTATGGTAAAATATCAGCCTACCATCCAACCCTCCTCAGCCCTGGACACAGACAGGCACCAAACTGTGAATGCCAAGGATGTCTGGATCACAAAGGTTGCAATCCAACCTGGAAGTTTGGTCACAACCAAGGATGAGATGTGTTGGTGGATCTGTGTCAGCTACCATAACTGCAAGATCCGGCATGTATGGAAGTGAGCTGCCATCTATATTTCTACTACTATAGTAAGGCCAATTCTATATAGACGATTTTATTCACACTATCATGGAATCAAGATTGCTTGTGACAGATTGTCTGCTAAAGACAAAGCAATGCTCAATTCCAGTCACATTACACATGGACAACTACTAATAAGCACAGTTAATTATTTTAGTGATTTTATGTAAAAAATGACCAGACATATGCTACCTCCTTTTTAGAATGAGCTGACCGCCACAAAAATCTCAGAAAATCACATCACTTAAAGCAGAACTCAACGTAAAAGTAAAAATACCGTTCATCTTCTTTCCTCTCGCTGTATAATAGTACTTTTTTGGCAAGGAGCAGGTATTTTTTTCCCTGCTCCCTACTCCCACTTCTGCGATTTTTGCCTAGGCAAGAATTATAGATGCTTGGCCCATTCCCCACCTGCCCTCAACCACCTGAAAAATGTCAAACGTCTCAAGAGGCTGCAGGACCAGTGTGAAAAAAGCAGTATGATGACCAATGGTAAGCCAGCTGTAAAACAGGAGCAAGCAGCTTGCTATGGGAAGAATAGCCAGAAGAGCCAGCGGGGGACCCCAGAAGAGGAGGATCAGAGCTTCTCTGTGCAATTGTTTTGCACAGAGCAGGCAAGTATAACTTTTTTTACTTAAATATAATAGGTTTACAATCAGCTCAATAGTTGTGCGGGGGGTGAAATACTCTGTAACGTGTACGTGTAACCTAAGTACAACGCTGGCACCCATTCATGAGAATGCAGTCTAGACAAGGAACTAGTGACATTACTAGAGCAAAAGTAAGTAACTCATCAATTAATTAGGGTCAAGTGACTCCACTGCTCAAAAGCAAGTGAGAAGCAGTATGTAACAATTGTGTGAAGTGTATGGACATCCTTCCCAAAGTGCTTACCATCTCCAGGACTTTCTGTGTGTCCTAAGCAGGGCTAGACTGGCCTACCGGGATACCGGGAATTTAACCGGTAGGCCGTCTGCACTCAGGGCCGCTTTTGGCTCAGAGCTGCTTGCCTGGCTGTCAGTAATATAAAGAGCAGCGGCAGCGCTGGCAGCATGATTCAATGCCTTCTCTTCTGATCTGGCGCTGCCCACTGAACTGCAGGCTGAACCTGCAGAGTGATGTGCCTGATGGGAGGAGCAGGAGAATGTCAGAACGCGGTGGTGCTGCTTTGCCCGTGCGGCGCCAGCACCGCCCACTGGTCTCAGTCTGCATGCAGTCACGAGTGAGGGCATAGGAGAAGTGAACGGCCGCCCGTGGAGCAAAGAATTAAGGTGCTGCCTGCAAGCTGTATAATTTCTCTCTGTCTCACCAGTGCAGCCCCCTAACTGTCTCTCACACCAGTGCAGCCCCCCTCTCTCTCTCACGCACCAGTGCAGCCCCCTTCTCTCTCTGCCTCACCAGTGCATCCCCCTCTCTCTCGCCAGTGCAGCCCCCCTCTCTCTCTCACCATTTCAGACCCCCTCTCTCTCTCTCGCCAGTGCAGCCCCTCTCTCTCTCTCGTCAGTGCAGCCCCCCTCTCTCTCTCTCATCAGTGCAGCCCCCCTCTCTCATCAGTGCAGCCCCCCTCTCTCTCGCCAGTGCAGCCCCCCTCTCTCTCGCCAGTGCAGCCCCCCTCTCTCTCGCCAGTGCAGCCCCCTCTCTCTTGCCAGTGCAGCCCCCCTCTCTCTCTCTCTCACCAGTGCAGCTCTCCCACTCTCTCGCACCAGTGCAGCCCTCTCACTCTCTCTCTCTCACCAGTGCAGCCCTCCCACTCTCTCACCAGTGCAGCCCCACTCTCTCTCTCTCTCACCAGTGCACTCATCCACCACCCCCTCTCTCTCTCTCTCTCTCTCTCTCTCTCTCTCTCTCTATCTCATGGATTCTTTAGAAAAAAAATAACTTATTTACTATAATAATATAAATCATAATAAAAAGTGAACTAATTTATTATAATAATTGAACATTTTTGCAGGTAAAAAAAAAAGTGCATTTATTTATTTATATTTGCCTGCAGAGCATGCATATCTCTCTCTCTCTGCAATTATGGGCACAGTCAGGCTGCGATTATGTGCACAGTGAGGCTGCATTTGATGGGCACTGGTGAGACTGCAGTATCAGTATTGTATCATGTCTGCAGTCTCTGACCATCTCTTGTATTGTATCATATCATTGTCTGCAGTCTTTGAGGGAGTTTGGAGAGGAGTCAAGAGAGGGAGTGTCGCTAAGATGGGGGTCATGGGAGAAGTCAGACGTGTGTGGACTGTGGAGAGGCCTTTCATGAACAAGAAAATAATGACGTTATGCTGTTGGGCTGGTATAATAATTCTATGGGGCTGGTATAAAATTTTTTTTCCAGGGCTGGTTTTTATTCCCAGTCCAGCCCTGGTCCTAAGTAAATCATGGGGACTGGCGATTGTTTCCCCTTGTCGCTATCAGAGAGGTAGCAGATTAGGACCAGAACAGGGTCCCCCAATCTTTAGTTACAAATTTGCTTCTCTGAAGGGAAAAATCACTTTACAGTAGATCCATTGGAACAACATTTTCACTTCAATTAGTCCAGCACTATCACAGACACATCAGGCACAAATGTAGGGAGCATTCTTCCCAGTGATCATCAGACTAATGTACCATGAGCTGTAGATATGGAACTATTAGCAGCGGTTTCCTGTGAATGGAAACATTTTTTTCAAGGGCTACTCCATTTTAAAAAAGCAGAGAAAGGCAGTTCTAGGTTCTACTTGAACCAATGACCAATAATGATGCAGATCTTGATCTTATTTACTTCACTGGCTGCATACTTCCAGTGGGGACAATAACACTAATAAAAAAATAAACTGACTAAGATTCTGTCCCTTTTCTTCTATAGCCAAGAATATTTTTTGTTGGTGGAGTCCCACTATAATGCTTGCTCTAGGTCTGCTGGATATCTGCAAGGCGAGGGTTTAGCTTGCAGTAGGCTAGGCCTACCTTCCGACATAAGTGATCTAAATAATTGTGCTATTTCTAGGCAAACATTATTTTGTGCAAGATCATTTGTTATATTTTAATGAATAATCCTTACACCAGACCACTGCTAGAAAAATCCATCTGTAAGGCTGGAATTTTCCATCTGTTTCTGTTGGACTAACAATTTTTTACCATCAATCCAATCAAACATTATTTGCGTGTGTATTTTCTGTGCCTAAAAGCATAATTTTTGTGCTATCTGGCACCATTCCTTGTGTATTTTTCAAACGTATCATTGTTCTTTTTTGTAGTAAATCAGTATTTATGAAACTGTTCAACCACTGAATAAGCACAGAGTTTGACAAGCACTGCCTACATCACAGTTTATTGTCTATAATTAGCCTTAACTTTGTAAGCTACAACTGTTATACAGAAAGTATCCTGATCATATGAATGGTCCTACAAATGCATCAGAACAGACAACCACCATTCTTTGCTACTCAAAGAAGGGGTGATGTATTAAGGAGTTCAAGTGTTTGTCAATATGAATGACCCCACAACTTAGTAATGCTCAATACAATGCAGGGGACACCACACTCATCCATGGTACACTTCATGTAAAACAAAGCTAGGGCTTGGTTGGCATGAAACTTAAGGTGGGCTTAAAGTGGACCTGAACTCAAAAAGTCAGGATTTGTTAAAGAGAACATCTAGAAATATTTATTTTGCCTATGCAGTAACTAAAAATGTTACCTTTTTGTCTTAAATTCTTCCTGAAAATAGCAGTGTACTCCCTAGTGTGCGAGTGTGGCCAGGCACTCCTTTACCCATAGCCTTTTAGCTGTATATTAATGCTAGTCTCAGGACATTT